>NW_019946087.1:33100-35211 GCF_002910315.2 Salvelinus sp. IW2-2015
GTCTGAAATGTGGAAACATTTATTTTATATTTTCTTGTGATCGACCTACTCCACTCTTACCCAAGTGGCGGAAAAATCTATTTTTCTGAGGCTGCAATTCTTACATGATCAGATATTGTTTGATACACTATGGACCATCCCTATACTATTATGGCTGGTACACTAAACAATATTTATAATTATATTTTGCTTTTAGAATTCCATGTTTTATCTCACTACTGTCAGTTGGGATAAAAATGGACGCCTCTATAGATGAAATACCCCTGCTTTAGGTTCTCTATCATGAGATCCCCGATAGTTGGTTGCATCATATTGTCACGTTCGTCATAGTAATCGGACCAAGAGTTCCACATCTTTTAATTAAATGAAACTCACCAAACAAAACAATAAAGCACAAGAACAAACGAAACGTGAAGCTACTGGTGTGCACACAGGCAACTATCTGTAGACAAGATCCCACAAACACAAAGGGGAAATGGCTGCCTAAATATGATCCCCAATCAGAGACAACGATAAACAGCTGTCTCTGATTGGGAAACATACCAGGCCAACATAAACCTAGATGACCCAACCACGTCACTATCACGCCCCAACCAACAGAGAATAAACAGCTCTCTATGGTCAGGACGTGACACATATCTAGTCTTCTTTGATTCGATTTTTGTTTTTAAACTCGTATTTATTAAATTGGTTATTCAAAGCGCTTTTCTGCCTCTTTGGTATATTTTATTTTCTTCTTTATCATTCAGTGATTAACATCACATCATTACATTGAGCTAGAAACATGACATGGTGTCACGCTCGTCATGGGAAGAAGTGGACCAAAGTGCAGTGTGGGACGTGTTCATTCTATTTATTTATTAAATGAACACCGACAACAACAAAACAAAATACGAACGTGACGTTCTGCAGGGCGAAATAACAACCAATGCAAAAATAAGATCCCACAAATGAAAGTATGTTTCCCAATCAGAGACGACGATAGACAGCTGCCTCTGATTGGGAACCACACTCGGCCAAAAACAAAGAAATAGAAAACATAGAAATAAAGAAACTAGAATGCCCACCCTAGTAGTGTGGAGTGTTGAATGAGAGCGAGAGGGAAAAGGGATACAAGGTAGTGGTCGGAGACTTGGAGGGATTGCAATGAGATTGAGTGGAAGAACAGCATCTAGTAAAGATGAGGTCAACGTATTGCCTGCCTTGAGTAGGGGGGAACATAAGGTGAGAGTCGAGTCAAAGAGGAGAGGAGTGAAAGAAGAGCAGAGAGGAATGATTCAAGGTAGACGTGGGAGGTTAAAGTCACCCAGAACTGTGAGAGTGAGCCACCTCAGGAAAGGAACTTATCAGGCCGTCAAGCTCATTGATGAACTCTCCAAGGGAACCTGGAGGGCGATAAATGATAAGGATGTTTAGCCTTGAAAGGGCTGGAACTGTACGCATGGAATTCAAAGGAGGCGATAGACAGATGGTCAGGGGAGAAAGAGAGAAGGTCCACTTGGGAGAGATGATGATCCAGTGCCACCACCCCGCTGACCAGAAGCTCTCGGGTGTGCGAACACGTGGCAGACGAGGAGAGCATTAGGATTAGCCGTGTTATCAGTGGTTAATCCATGTTTCCGTCAGTGCCAAGAAGTCGAGGACTGGAGGGAAGCATAAGGCTGAGATGAACTCTGCCTTGTTGGCCGCAGAATCGGCAGTTCGAGGCTGCCTGAGGACCTGGAACTCCACGTGGGTCGTGCGCGCTGGACCACCAGGTTAGAGTTAGCAGCGGCCACGCGTGGAAGCGTTTGTATGTCTGTGCAGAGAGAGAGAACAGGGATAGGACAGACACATAGTTGACAGGCTACGAAGGGCACGCTAATGCAAAGTCGGAAGATTGAATGCACAAGTGGACTCACGTTCTCGAATGTTCAGAAGAGTAAGCTTACGTTGCCAAAAAATCTTAATTGACTATCTACTCTGTGGTACTTTTTGTTGGATTTGAATCGTTTAACAATTGCATTTTCTCTGGACCCATGGTCGACATTACACATTAAGAGTCTAATGTGTCACGCCCTGGCCATAGAGAGGTTTTTATTCTCTTATTTTGGTTTAGGCCAAAGAGTGTG
>NW_019946088.1:0-6017 GCF_002910315.2 Salvelinus sp. IW2-2015
TGGATTTAAATCCCATACCCCTGTGGTGGATGATTTGGGCCGTGTGAGTGTGTGCGTGCCCCAATGTGTGTGTGCCAGTTCGGGGATGGGTTCAGTAAGCCAGAAACTATATAGAAATGAACAGAATCCAAACTTGAATAACATTGATAAACTACAATAATTGTATTTTGTTGTGATTAAATTATCTGTTACTTGATCCTGACTGCACAGCTACGGTAAGYAGATTACTGTAAATATCTGTAAAGACTTGAAAAATACTTATTGTTATACTGAAGTATTTATTCTATGGCTCTACTATTCATACGTTCTAATTGTCACTCATCATGTTTTGTTTTGAACCAAAAAGATGAAGAAGAAAAAGCAGGTGAAAATGGATGTAGCATATTTAATAGATGTAAAATGCATATTAAGGGCTTTATGGATGGATAAGGTTTTTCATTCTTTGATGTCAAATGTTCACTTGCTGTTATCTTTTATCCATCTGTTTTTCTATTAACCTTATTTTCATATTGGATTCCTTCCTAATTCTYGTGTCAGGTATCTGAGATTTTAACTGTCTGTTTTWAGCCTGGGTGCCAGTCTGTTTCTTGCCAACTCTGTATGGAATTGTCATGCCAACAATTCCAATGGAGTAGGCAAAATCACAAACAGATCTGGGACCAGGCTAGTCTGTGTTGTGAAATAGTAATATGACTATCCATGTTTCACTCACCACAGTAMGATTCACTGTAAGTTGAGCACTACAACTGTATGTGTGTTAAGATAATACACTGTGCATTATTTCAATGGTGAAATTATGATGATCTCTCGCTCTCTCTAGTAGTATAAAAAATACGAGACACGCTTAAAAACCCAGTATGGGGTTTTTGGTTTTTACATTTTACGGATTTTTTCGAATTAACAAGGACGCAAGAACATTTCGGGCCCACACAAACAACAGACTCAAAAAATAACATCAACAAAGGAAGGGTTTTCTCATATTAAATAAATTTTTAACACATCAACATATATAGTGTCTTTTTGAGAGCATTGAAGTAACTAAAAAATTATGTAAAAATTGAAATAGTAAGCAAAGATAACATCGTTAAAAGACTAACATGGTAACAACAACACTATGAAGAAATACAATAAAGATAAAAAAAAAATAAAAAGCTCAAAAACAAAAATGTTGTTTTTAAATAAAAGAAAATAAATAATAATCAAAATATATAAGAATTTTATAAATGAAAACTCTACTATATTATGAAAGGAATTCATATAAACAACAATATAAGATAAGAGCACAAAACATTAAATTGTTTTACAAAAATTAGAATGTAAAAACAGAGATTGATAAGTACATACTAAGCAATGATAAGGGTAGTAATTACACATTCTTAATTTAGTTTAGAGACAAGAAAACAGAGATAAAAGTAAAGACAATGGATAGAACCAACAAAATATACTATTCTGTTTGGATATGCTCTTATATTTTTGTATAAGAATAATATAACACAATAAGAAAGATTAGATAGATATATGATAAAATAGAAGTTTGGAGATTGTAAGGTTGTTGTGAAACTAATTAAATCATTTCACTATTCTCTTATATGTTTGTGGTGTAGACAAAAGAATATACAGAAACTTTATTTGTAGATGATGATAAGACAAGAGAATAGGAGATGGTTAAATAAACATTATAAGGGAAAGACACTAGTAAAAACCTCCTCTCGCGTCAAAAAGACCACAAAATAAACAAAGTACAGATTAAAACATATAATATATGATAAAAGAGCAAAGAACATGTATTTATCAAAAAAAAATATAAGCAAGGAGAAAATTGAAGATACCATAAAACAATAAATTCAACTCCTTTTTAGAGAGGGCACCCATCGCGCACACACGGGCTCAGCTCAATACCAATTATCTAAGAGAGTGTCAAGGCATGAACTGTGACAGTGTGCCCTCTCGGTTCTTTTCTTCTTTTTTTTTGGTGGCGGGTGAGGGGGCCTGTTTTTTCTAAGTTGGCCAGGTACCAAAGGGCGCTTTGCGGCGAAAAGGTAATATATCTTATTCTTTTATTTTTATATATTGTGTCTATTATTGTATTATATATTATCCCACACCACTCGTGGCGGCTAATAAAGAAAGAGACTTGCCAAAAAACAAGGATAAAGGGAAGAACCACAAAGAAGAAATTAACCACTTTAGTCGCTAGCCAGAGAGATAATTGTTTTCAGACATACCTAGAGGACTCTTAATCTTTGGGCGAGAGCGCGGCGGTGCCGAGAGAGAGAGAATTGCCGAGTTTGTGCGCGAAAAAAACAAGAACTAACCAACACTATCTGGGCTCTCCACGCAGTTGTATTTTTTTTCTTTTTGTTTTTGATAGGTGGCAAAATGGAGGCTTAACACAAAATGGTAACGAAGATAATAATCAAATGACAAAAAGAAAAGAAACACGGCCTTTTTCTATCTGGCCAAAAATCACTACATAAAGAAAGATAGAAGCACTCTCCGCAATTAAATAAGGGCCAATGATATACTTATATCGATTCTCATGTTTGGACTCACTCTCAGACCCCCCAGAAGGTGGGAAATAATGAACCACAAAATTTTTGGTCTAGAAATAGAGTCAATATTTGTAATATTGTGGATTTTTTTGAAAAAAATATAATTTTAATTTCTCCTTATATAAACAGAGAACAACTATTAGAATCATTTGTAAAAAGAACGCTCAGGGAGGGATGAGGCTCGCACATGAGAAAAGAGATCATAACCAGCACCAAATAAAGAAAATGTTTGTAGAGGTTCTTCACGACTCTAAAAATAAGGATGGAGAGAATAGGAGTAGGAAGGTGAATGGAATTGCGTTGTAGGGGTGAGACAAAACCCCCCTTTTGGAGAAAGAGACATTAGCTGAGTTAAGACAAAAAAAAGGCCCCCCTCATAATGCGTTTTTTTTGTTCAGTTTTTCCGATCTCCTCATCCTCTCTCACGGGATCTTTCCAAAAGGTCATTAATGGGGGGGGGTGTGGGGGGAGGGGGGGGGGTCCCCCGGGGGCCCCCCATATAACTACAGGGGGACTCTTCCTATTTGTTGCCCCTTACTCCCTGCCCAAAGAGCTCACCTCTCCTTTTGTTGGCGGGGCGACGCGCTTTTTGGACGCCCCCCTCCCAAGATCTGGTTTGCACTAGTGGGAGTATCATTTGTTTTTTCAACAGGACAATCGATCTAACACACCTACAGCTGTGTAAGGGCTATTTGACCAAGAAGAGAGTGATGGAGTGCTGCCATCAGATGACTGGCTCCCACAAGCACCACCCTACCTCAACCCAATTAAAGATGGTTTGGAATGAGTTGGACCGCAGAGTGAAGGAAAAGCAGCCAACAAGTGCTCAGCATATGTGGGAACTCCTTTCAAAACGGTTTGGAAAAGCATTCCAGGTGACTAGCTGCTTGAGAGAACAGCAGTGTGCAAGGCTGTCATCAAGCGCAAAGGGTGGCTACTTTGAAGAATCTCAAATATAAAATATATTTTGATTTGTTTAACACTTTTTTTGGTTACTACAATGATTCCATATGTGTTATTTCATAGTTTTGATGTCTCACTATTATTCATTTCAATGTAGAAAATAGTAAAAAATAAGAAAAGCCTAGAATGAGTAGGTGTGTACAAATACGTTTCACTGGTACTGTAATATATATAAAACTTGCTTACCATATCATATATCCATAAATGCCATGGTAATTTAACATAGTTTATTCAAAATAAATATCTCATTTTATACTATTATGGAGTTTATTATCATCATATATGAGAGCTACATATTGTTGTAACGACAGTCACAGGTACTTATATAGCAAGATATATTAAGGGATGCTGGTTGTAAATGAAGAGGCCTAGGGCCGTGGCCTATTCAGACTTGAGATAAGAACATTAACCTTGGACCCGTCAAGCAAAGAATCTGTGACGTTAGTAAATCCATGTTAACCTACTATATCTCAAGTCTGAATTTGCCCCCTACTGGAATATATCAGTTGTCTCTTTGTTTTGGTAGATAACTGAATGTTTGCAGTAGTTTTCAAATATAATTCTTATTGTTTATATGAATCATTCCACTTCTTGTTATTCTCTTAACTGTTCCAGAGATGCGGTGGCTCTTTAGCGTTATTCTGTGACTGTTAGTTCTACCTTCAAATACATAAAGGGAACCAGATAACATTTTGTCCAATTTCCTTCATGTTATCCAACCTGAATCACTAAGGTGGTCTTTAATCGTATTATAATCATTGAAACATCAGGAGTAGATAAAGTTGTCAAAACAAGGTTCTGTGGAGAAAATACAACATGCACATTTTTGAATAATAAAAACTCTTGTTTATTTGTATTGTGAGGTTTTTTTGCAGGCATATTTTACTCAAACTTGCATGGAGGAATTCCGTGGTATATAGAGATCTGTTTTTATATGATTAACATGGCAGAAAATGCACATCCCTAATCATGATTTGAATGACTTGTTTGAAATGCACTTTATATTTTCAAGCGTTTTTTTTCTCATTTCTAAGTGTTTGTTTGGCTGTATTGCTACAGTTTGTGTATTATCTTGGGCGAAAATAAAATCTAAACTGTACTTTAACCAAATATACAATTATATTTATCGCAATGGCCACCACAACGATTAATATATCTAATTCACTCATTTGAAATATTATGTAGATAAAGGGCAAGCATGGTGACATTCCTACCTTTCTCTTGTTGTTGTCCATTTCGGTGTTTTCTTATTTACATTGTACATGTTGGTCCGTTAGCCTAGCAAGATGCTCTTATCAAGAGTTAACTTACAGACAGTATAGGTCAACTACGGTAGATACAGCAATCACATATTACAGTCATTGCGGTATTTCCTCAATAAACCACAGATATAAGCATAAATAAGTGCTAAGTAAGAAGGACAAATGGGAGCGTTAGTGCCAGAAAAGACAAGTCAAGAAACAGTCTAATACTAGAACACGTGACGGGGAGAATGTGGTAATAAAATTCAGAGGAATTTACACCAAACTTGACCTTCTGCCTACCGTCATTTTTCTTGTGCATGCCGATAAGAAAATACAGGCGTGGAGCTCAATAACGTCAGCCTCTGATCTGCACAACCGTACTCCAGATGGTCAATGTTCAACCAGCAAAAGGTTACAGAAACATTTTTTATATTCTACAACCTTTGTTTTCACAAAACACCTTTGTGTGAATTTATTAAAATTACTTAATATAGTCTAGTGTAACTAATGTGCATTTCTAACTAACATTATGTCCCATCTATAAAAAATAATAGAATTTATATGCAGAGTCACCTAGGCTAAATGGTAGGAAAACTAGACAAACAGAGACCTTTGGTAGTAGTAGTAGTAAGTGGTTTAATCATAATAAAATGTGAAGGAAATTAGTTCATGCAATTTCACTGGTACAAGTATCTGTAGCCAACACCCATGGACGTCAGATGCTTTACATGACGTTAGTGTAAATATTATCCTATGAAATGCCGCTATGCCTTTAAATATATATATATATATATTTTGATATGATAATCATAAACATTTTTATTTACAAAATTATACAGTTACATCGAGAAGAGTAAACACAGAATTGTTGTATTACAAACAAGAATGACAGAAAAAAGGTGTATACATTTGTCTCTCACTGCCCCGCCCACCTCTCGATCATCGTACTCTCGTCCTTGATCACACTGATCGAGTATCTTTTATCTCTCCAGATAAGACGAAAGACAGAATATCCACAGAAGGCATTCCCAGGCTCCATCACCACTGGCAGGAAAGCAGCCCCAGGCACTCCACCTGTCGCCTGTACTCATCCATCGCCTCCCTGGTCCGAGAAGCACTCCAGAAGGGATGGCACAGGAGTGGCCTCACGAGACTTGTCTCCGCCTGCACTACCGAGGGATCCCTCTCCAGAAAGCTGCTGGTCTAGTTGGAGGAGATCTATCGGGACTTAAAGGAGGTCCTCACACGAGGCCTAGAG
>NW_019946088.1:6042-35203 GCF_002910315.2 Salvelinus sp. IW2-2015
TTCTCGTCTCTCATGTATCTTCTCTATCAAACATGTAACACCCATAATCTTTATGCGAATGATTGGCAAATGTTGTTAGCGGGTGAAGAAATATCAGATGTGGATTAGTCTGGTAGAATATTTTGTGACGATATGCAAGCTTTTAGTACTACATTACTTGGCTACTTTCAGGTGACTTCTGACTGTAGCCTATTAACTTGGACCATACCCCCCTTATGGTGTGTGTATATATACAGTACCAGTCAAAATGTTTGGACACACCAACACGTTCCAGGGTTTTTCTTTATTTTTACTATTACTACATTGTAGAATAATGTGAAGACATCAAAACCGATGAAATAACACATATGGAATCTATGTAGTAACCAAAAAAGTGTTAAATTATAATCTAAATATATTTATATTTGAGATTCTTCAAATAGCCACCCTTGCCTTGATGACAGCTTTGACACGCTTGGTGTTCTCTCAAACAGCGTCATGAGGTAGTCACCTGGAATGCATATGAATTAACAGGTTGTGCCTTGTTAAAAGTTCATTTGTGGAATTTTTCCTTCTTAATGTGTTTGAGCCAATCAGTTGTGTTGTGACAAGAGTAGGGGTGGTATACAGAATAGCCCTATTTGGTAAAAGACCACTTACATTATTATGGCAAGAACAGATCATATAAGCAAAGAGAAATGACAGTCATCATTACTTTAAGACATGAAGGTCAGTCAATCCTAAAAATGTCAAGAACTTTGACAGTTTCTTCCAGTGCAGTCGCAAAAAAAAAACCATCAAAGGCTATGATAAAACTGGCTCTCATGAGACGATGGAAACCAGTGGCAAGTCAATGCAACCCATTGTACTTCCTCTCGCCAGGGGCATCCGTTCATAAAAGTAAAACAACCTGCCTCTCACACTCAGAGAAGTTGAGAGGCGATGGCGAGAAGAGTGAGAGCGTGTGCGCGAGAAGAACGTACCTTTGTGCAAAATAATAGGGCATATGTGGCGTGGCCATCTACAGGTCACAATCGAAAGTCCACTCCTCGAGCACCTACCATATAAATTCAGAAGAGCGATAAGAGAAAGCGATCTGTCGAGTAGCCTAATGCCTTGCTGATAACAGAAACCAGGACCGAGACCTGCTGACATAGCTATACGACGGTAGCATGTCTATCCTCTAACGGTGAGCCTTAACGCAGGATGATGAATAGAAGGTCTCTCCTATCAAAGGTGTATATCATTCTGTTTTAATCAATCTACAACGGGCCTCAGCACCATATGTTGCGTTCTCTTCTCTTGTGTGAACACGCCCATGTAACGTAAGGAGAGTGAATAGCGAGTCATTCACTCCGTAAGGGCAAGATAGTGTGGCTGGATCTTCTATGGCCAACCCATGAAGATGAAGGAAGGAGGGTGTTGATGGCTCAGTCACATTTCTCCTCTCGCCTTAACGAGGATGAGAAACGTCTTCTGATAAGGAGAGTGTGTGCTTGGCATCTTTATCATGCTCGAGAAGCGCCATGTCCCAGTGTAACTTCCTCTCGGCCTTAACGAGGAGAAGGTAATACAGTCTTCAAGTGCACAGAGGCTTAAATCTCTATGCTGATTGACGTACCCATACAACATCTCAGTGTGCGACGATACGCCATCCCCCATTTGTTCTTCCTATGAGCGTACGGGACAGTTGTATGCCATCTTCTCGTTTTTCAACAGACAATAAATCCTGCACCTTAACTGACAGGCCTGATAGGCGTAAAACAAGGGTGCTTCCACTTAGGTAATGAACCTCTTCCCAATAGAGATACGTTACAGAGCTCGTCACGCGATCGTGCCTCTTGCTGCCAGTGCAAATGACCGGCCCTTAATACAGTAACACGACCGCTGAAAACCGTTCAAACTCAAATAGGATATATTAGTCGCTGGAATCGGTACAGGCCTCTATGGGAAACTAGCACAGTTGTGTGCGATCACGCACGGGCAGTGAAGGCATATAGAACCAGAGGGAGCAGGAACAAAACGTGGTCTCATAGGGAATCTTCTCTGGCAATAATCTTTATCGAGAACCTCCCTCTCCAAGACCGAGCGTTGTGTACAATCCTAAGTACTGCCAGGTCGCTCTTAAATCAAAGGAGAGTGAAAGACGTCGATGTCAAATGCCTCCACGGAGGTAGAGTGCAGTTTGCTGCTGAAGCTGATCCTCAACTACCCGAGAGGGCAAGGTCGTCCAGTGACCTCTATCAAATCTCTTACTCACATAACTCAATTCTGTAATCTGTGATTGCTAAGAGACTTATATATCTGTTGGTCTATCTACCATAATGTCCAAATCTATTGTCTGTGTATTATTCTAACTGGACCGTTTCTATGCATCTGTAGCTCGTCTCTCCTACTTAACATGCTGCCTACAGTGCTTCAAGACAAGTATAGTGAGTAGAAAGAAAATAAACGATAACATGCTACCGGGAATCTTCAGTAGAATGCATGATCTAGGTGGCGTGCGATGAAAACAAGCTGTCTCTCTCTTCGGCAACTGTACTTATCGAGTATAGTAAGACAATGGTAGAACGTTCCTCCATAGATCAGTAATTCTTCTTATCTGTGAGATGCATGTAATACTTATCAAGCGATAGTTTAAAATTCCAAATGAACACTACAATCTCAGTTTTCCTCTCGAAACCTTAACGAGCGAGTTTGAAACTTTGAAACCGTTTTATATGTCTAAATTTGTGTTTTTGTTTTTAATATGAATATTGTCACTTATATTACTGTAATATGATCACTAATATCCCTTAATGAGGTTTTGCGTGTATCTATAGATCACATATATAATTTGTGATGGCGTGACAATTGTGTAATATTTAATATCACCCGTCCAAAGGTACCTTGATCCACTAATGTATAGCTATAGAAATATTGTATTTTTTAGGGTATCGCTGTTGCCTTAGTATGTACAAGAGAGGACTCGATGATGGTCGATCTCACTAATTCCAGATCATTACGTGATACTAACAGACTACCAGGCTACTATGTGTCCATAGTTAAATCATAAATGTAGGAACTAAATCATGTTAACTACCTTATCTAAAGTTCCCTGAAATTTTCACTCCATAACCCTGAAATTAATCAGTAACAGTATCGTCATCTGCGCACTTTTGGTAGATTGAATACTCATATATTACTTGCTGCAGAGCTTAGTTAACTACATCTTCACCTCCTATCTTTCGCTCTATCTCTCCATACACATCGCACAGCTACTCTCTCTCACTCTTCTTCGCTTTATTCTCTTCCTACTCCAGTCGCCATGGTCTTGCCCTCCCTCTCGCTCTCTAGCGTCTCCTCCTTCTTCTCCCTGTCTCTGCTCGTCTACTTCAATATACATCGTCCCTACCTACTGACGCCATCTCCCTCTTCTCACTCTCTACCTCTCTTCACTCTCTCCTATCCCTTCACTACTCAGCATACATGCCCTGCCTCCCTGTCTCTCCGCCTCCTCCCTGTACATCTTCCTCGAAAACTCCTGCAGTACAGCTTCATGCTACCGTCCTAACTCGACTACTCGCCTTCTCTCTCTTCTCTATCTCTCTCTATCTGCGCAAGTCAAATATACATACTCTTTGCTTTACTTGTCTGCTGACTCTCGGCTCTTCCTTCGCCCGGCCCATACTCTATCTCATCTCCACATACCTCTTGCTCGCCTCCTCCAACGGGCTACGTCCCATCCTTCCCTCTAGCCAGGTTCTATCGCTTATTCCAATCTACAAATCAGTGTTACTAATAATAGATGTATATGTCTCCGATAGGCCCAGTAAGAAACAGGGACATCCAATCCCTGGAATTCGTTATAGGATACACTCATCGAAATCTTCGTCTGAAATATCCCTCCTTGTCTCAGAATTCATCAAAGCCAGTTATTGTGTATCAAAATACCTCTGCGTCCCCAGGAACGTAGCTATTAGATTGTTATCGGTCCTGTATGCGGCCATATAACAGCTGCGCTTATCTCTAAATCCGGGGCGAACAAATAAAATCTAAAACTGTACTTAACCAATTACTATATTTTCCCGCAATGGCCCACCGACACCGACATTAATATTATCTAATTCACCATTTGAAAATAATTATGTAGACCTAAAAGGGCAAGCATAGGTGACATTTCCTGACCTTTTCTCTTGTTGTTTGTACATTTCGGCCCTGTTTTTTCTTAATTTACATTGTACATGTTGGTCGTTAGCCTAGAGATGCTCTTATCAAGAGTTATACCTTACAGACAGTATTAGGTAAAACGCAGATTAACAGAATCCACATCATCTGCCCGGTATTCTCATAAGAATATCAGTAATCCCATCCCCCCACAGCGCCGGCACACTGGGACCCGTCAACTGACTGGGGAGGAGGGTGAGCGTGGAGGGAGAAAGGGCGTGAGGAGGAGGGAGAGAATGGAAGTTTGACTCACACTGCGGTACATCAGAGGAAGGGTCAGAGCTGGAGGGAGAAGGGGGTGCAGGTGGAGCGGAGGAAAGGATGAGGTGGAGGGAAAGTGCAGGAAGGAGGTTTGACTCCACACTGGACACCAGAGGGATGCCTAATTACAGTGGAAGAGAAAGGTGGAAGAGGGAGAAAAGTTGGTGAGACTGGAGGGAGAGAAGGATGTTTTGGGACTCACACCTGGGACACCAGAAAAGGGAAATGGAAGGGGTGAGGTGGAGGGCAGAAAAAGGGGTGAGGGTGCTGAGGAAGAGAAGCAAGGAGGTTTGACTACACACCGCGTGGGTGGACCAACCCAGAAGAGAAGGCCGAGAGGATCCGTGAGGTGGAGGAGAAAGGGGTGAGATGGAGGGAAGAAGGATGTTTGACTCACACCCTGCGACACCAGAGGTGACAAGAGGTGAAGGTGGAGGGAGAAAGGGGTGAGGTGGAGTGGTGTAGAGAAGGGTAAATGTGTCCCTATACTCACAACCACCTGGGACATCAGAGGGACCAGAGGGGTGAGCGTGGAGGGAGAAAGGGGGTGGAGGTGGAGGAGAAGGAGAAGTGAGGTGTATATTCAATTGGAGAAGATATGATATATTTTCGACATACACCTGTGAAAACGTACTAATTCAGAAGGGAGAGGGTGACGGTGCTGGAGGGAGAAAGTTGTCTTGTGATGGTGTGAGCAGAAAGGGTGAGGTTGGAAGGGATCCCGAGAAGGATGTTTGCTCGACACCTGGTGGACACCAGAGGAAGCGAGGCTTAACCTTGTAGTAGCTTGTGAGGGCTACGTCTGCAAACTGATTGCTGAGCAGGATACAGGCAGGCCAAGAGGACTGGGTGGGCGCGAACTGGGTGTGGTTGAAGGAGGAAGCCAGGGTGAAGGGGTCGCATATTCCCAGATGGACCTGATTGATTGGATGGGAGGGAGGGTTCGTTAATAAGAGTTGTTTTAACATTAAGGAACCTGAAACCAAATGTTGTTGTTTTCTCAACACAACATGTGAATCACAAAACTACTACGAAAAGGTTGCGATTCATCATCCAGGGAATCAACATTAAAACACCCAACGCAACTCAGTAACGTTAGGAGAGCTGGCGAACTTTACAATCATTTGCCACGGATATAAAGCCACCAACTCATCGTTGTTAACTCTGTGTTGGCATCTAAAGCCTTAAAACAGCGTCTGGTGCCTGAATTGTCAACACAGAGATAAGCCTTTAAAACAGCGCATACATGTCCTGGCGCAAGTCAACATCCATGTATAAGCTTTATAACAGCCCTGTCCTGGATCTGTGAACACAGTGAAAAAAGGCCTTTTAAACAAGCTCTGTCCTGATTCAACACAGTTAAGGCCTTAACACAGCGTGCTGTCCGTGAACGTGTTTCAACCTTACACGTGAAAGGCCCTTAAAACAGCGCTGTCCCGTTAGTCAACACAGTGAAAGGCTCTTTTAAACAAAGCCCCTGTCCTGAGTTCAAAACCCACTACGATGCCTGAAGGCCTTAAAAACAAGCTTGTCCCTGAGTCAACACAGGGAAAGCCTTTTTAAACAGCTCTGTCCCTGTAGTCTATACTACAGAGAAAGGCCTTATCAACAGCTTCTTCCCTATCAACACAGTGAAAGGAAGGCCTTAAACAGCTCTTGTTCCTGATTCAACACAAGATGAAAGGTCTTAAACAGCTCTGTCCTGAAGTCAAACACAGTGTGAAAAGGCCTTAAACAGTCTCTGTCCTTGAGTTCGAACACAGGAAAAGGCCTATAAACATGCTCGTTCTGAGTCCAGCAACCAAGAGAAAAGGCCTATAAATCTAGCCTCTGACTTGTCCTGATCAACGAGCAGTTGAAAGGCCTTGAAACAGCCTGGTCCTGATGTTCAACACAGTGAAAGGCCTTAAAACAGCTCTAGTCCTGAGTCTGTCAACACAACGAGAAAATTAGGTCTTTAAAACAGCGCTGTTCCCTTGAGTCTAACTCCAGTGAAAGACAACAGCCTAAAATAAACACCGCCCGTGGTGCCTGTAACTACACAGTGACAAGGCCATTCAAACAGCTTGTCAGCTGAGTCATACCCCACCAGTGAAAGAGGCCTTGAAAAACACCATCTGTCCTAAGATTTCAAACACAGGGAAAGCCTTAATACAGTGCAATCTGTCCTGAGTCAATCTATCAGTACGGCACTTCTTAGATACGCTCTGCCTGAGTCTAACCACACAGATAAGACAAGGCCTTAAAAACAGCTCACATGTCTCTTTGCATCTCCAACATGCAGGGAAGGCCTTTAAACAGCTCGTTGTCCATGACTGTCACACATCATCACAGAGTGTCATATATGCCTTAAACAGGACCTGCGTGTCCTGAATCCGTTCGAACCACCAGTGAAAGGCCTTTATCAATACAGCCTCAGTGTCCTGCAGTCAAACATCACGTGAACCTGGACCGTGTAAACAAGCTCTGTCCTGAGTCAAACACTCACTGACCAAGAGCGCTTAAACAGCTCTGTCCTGAGTCAACACAGAGAAAGCCTTAAACGCTCAGTCCTGAGTGCGAACACCAGTTGAAAAGGCTCTTAAGACAATGTCTATAACTGTCCTGAACGTGGCACACACAGAGGGAAAGAGCCTCTTTAAACCAGCCTCTACTAATGATCTGTCCTGAAGTCAATAACACAGTAGAGAAAGGCCATAACAGCCCGCATTAATTAAATGCAGTTGTCCCGAGTCAAACACAGTGACAAGGAACCAACCTTAAACAGCCCTGTCCTGAATCGTAGGTCATAACACAGTGGAAAGGCCTTTAAAACAGCGTCTTGAATGCGGCTGAGTCAGACACAGGGAAATAAACTAAGGACAAGAAGAACGCTATTCCCGGCAAGCTTTTACAGAAAACAGACTCTGTCTGAGGTCAACACAGAAGAAAGGCCTTAAACAGCTCGTGGTCCTGGAGTCCACCCCACTCGTGAAAGGCCTTAAACGGTATGCCCGTTCGCTATGAGTCACCAAACAGTGAACAGCCCTTAAACAGCTCCTTCCTGAAGTCAACACAGGGAAAGGCCTTAAACAGCCCGCTGTCCTGAGTCAACACAGTGAAAGCCTTAAAAACAGCTCTGTTCCTGAGTCACACATGTGAAAGGCAATTAAACATTCGTCCTAGCGCCCAGCAGGAGTTGATTGGCTAAAAGACAGGAAGCAGAGGAGAGTCGTGGCACATAGAGCGAACATGGCTTCAGTGTCTAGGTCTCACTATATCTATGCACCAGTATATCAATCAATAAATGAAATGTATTTATCAAGCTCTTTTTACATCAGCCGATGTCACAAAGTGCTATACAGAAACCCAGCCTAAAACCCCAAACCGCATGCAATGCAGATGTATATCTATCTACTGTGGGTCTATCTATATCTATAGTATCTACAATATGTATCACTATATCTATGTTATAAATGTATTTTTCTCAATATATCTATCTTATATATTTCTATGTCTATAGTATCTATCTATTGTATGTCTGTCTATGTGTCACTGATGTGTCTGTCTGTATCGAACACGGGTTTAGCTAGAGGGGTCCAGTCTTATACATGTAGCTCTGCTGTCATGCTATGTCACAATGTTCTTCAATATCAGAAAGCTCCCAGTTGCAACAGAGTGCCAGTAAAATGGCAATTTTCCCTGGCAAATACAGGATTGCGAAATAAAAACAATACTTTTTTTGGTTTATCTATGTTTTGTGCACGCGTATTAAAAAATATTGACAAAAAATAACAATTCAATATAAAAGTCAGGCAAGATCCCACATTACACACACCACTGTACACACACATTTAAATAAATAATATAAATCAAATAAAGGAGATGAGAGATCACAATTTCTTTATACATCAACAATAATATTTTAATGTACAAATACTTTGTTTTGTAACTTAAGGGAATTCAAAAGGCTTGAAATCTGGGGGTCATTAAAAAAAGTAATTTATGAATATATAATTTACCCATAAGTATCATAACATTAACAATGAATTCGAGTTTCTTATCTATGTTACTGGAATTATTTTTTTAAGTATTTTTTGCTCAGGGTAAAGTTATGTAGAGACTTAGCTAGGTTTTTGTTTTTTTTAGCTAGTTGAGAAATATACAACAAGATCATCCCAGAGTTCTACAATTATGACTGAACGATATTTAGACAGCAGGCTTTTGGTAGTTTGCACGATTAGTCACATGACATGCTCAGGGGAGCATGCCAAGGATAAGCAGTACAGGTTAATCATAATAAAATGCATGAACTCATTTCATTCACACTAGGTCTATACACCCCATAGACGCCAGCTTATTTACGTAATATAACGAACGTCAATGTGTAAAATATTAGCCAATAAAACGAGCGCTATGATTTATTGTTAGGATTTAAATCAATATATTTGCTCGTATCAGTAGGTTGACCAATCATGTTGTTAGTACAGCCTGTCAGGAAGTATCTAGAGCCCTCCTTGTTGTATGTTGTCAACCCGCTGATCCTGCAAGCTAACTAGCGCAGACGTAGAGCAACTAGCTAGCATGCGAAGTAAATCGATGGGTGAGCTATAATTCGACTGAGTTTAACGTTACTCGTTGGATGTAGAATAATTCCTTTCAATCGCTGACATTGGCTGTGGTTGTCCTGGAGTCGTCAAGAAAGGCGAGACATTAACGCGTTAGCCTGTTTTCTACAAAGTTGCTAACCAGATGCGTTGACAGCTAGCTANGGCATTCCCAGGCTCCATCACCACTGGCAGAAGCAGCCCCAGGCACTCCACCTGTCGCCTGTACTCATCCATCGCCTCCTCTGGTCGAGAGCCTCCAGGGATGCAGGGTGGCTCAGGCTTCCTGCMACGAGGGCCATCTCCCCAAGAGCTGCTGGTCTAGTTGGGGAGGATCCATGGGCTTAAGGAGGTCCTCACAGCCTAGAGCAGCAGGAGTTGATTGGCTAAAAGACAGGAAGCAGAGGAGAGTCGTGGCACATAGAGCGAACATGGCTTCAGTGTCTAGGTCTCACTATATCTATGCACCAGTATATCAATCAATAAATGAAATGTATTTATCAAGCTCTTTTTACATCAGCCGATGTCACAAAGTGCTATACAGAAACCCAGCCTAAAACCCCAAACCGCATGCAATGCAGATGTATATCTATCTACTGTGGGTCTATCTATATCTATAGTATCTACAATATGTATCACTATATCTATGTTATAAATTTATATTTCTCAATATAGCTATCTTATATATTTCTATGTCTACAGTATCTATCTATTGTATGTCTGTCTATGTGTCACTGATGTGTCTGTCTGTATCGAACACTGGGGCTTAGCTAGAGGGGTCCAGTCTTATACATGTAGCTCTGCTGTCATGCTATGGCACAATGTTCTTCAATATCAGAAAGCTCCCAGTTGCAACAGAGTGCCAGTAAAATTGCAATTTTCACTGGCAAATACAGGATTGCGAAATAAAAACAAGACTATGTTTTGTGCACACGTATTAAAAAATATTGACAAAAAAGAACAATTCAATATAAAAGTCAGGCAAGATCCCACATTACACACACCACTGTACGCACACATTTAAATAAATAATATAAATCAAATAAAGGAGATGAGAGATCGCAATTTCTTTATACACAATAATATTTTAATGTACAAATACTTTGTTTTGTAACTTAAGGGAATTCAAAAGGCTTGAAATCTGGGGGTCATTAAAAAAAGTAATTTATAAATATATAATTTACTCATAAGTATCATAACATTAACAATGAATTCGAGTTTCTTATCTATGTTACTGGAATTCTTTTTTAAAGTATTTTTTGCTCAGGGTAAAGTTATGTAGAGACTTAGCTAGGTTTTTTTTTTTTTTAGCTAGTTGAGAAATATACAACAAGATCATCCCAGAGTTCAACAATTATGACTGAACGATATTTAGACAGCAGGCTTTTGGTAGTTTGCACGATTAGTCACATGACATGCTCAGGGGAGTATGCCAAGGATAAGCAGTACAGGTTAATCCTAATAAAATGCATGAACTCATTTCATTCACACAGTTACACTAGGTCGATACACCCCATAGACGCCAGCTTATTTACATAATATAACGAACGTCAATGTGTAAAATATTAGCCAATAAAACGCGCGCTATGATTTATTGTTAGGAATTAAATCAATATATTTGCTCGTATCAGTAGGTTGACCAATCATGTTGTTAGTACAGCCTGTCAGGAAGTATCTAGAGCCCTCCTTGTTGTATGTTGTCAACCCGCTGATCCTGCAAGCTAACTAGCGCAGACGTAGAGCAACTAGCTAGCATGCGAAGTAAATCGATGGGTGAGCTATAATTCGACTGAGTTTAACGTTACTCGTTGGATGTAGAATAATTCCTTTCAATCGCTGACATTGGCTGTGGTTGTCCTGGAGTCGTCAAGAAAGGCGAAACATTAACGCGTTAGCCTGTTTTCTACAAAGTTGCTAACCAGATGCGTTGACAGCTAGCTACTGTAGCTTGGCAGCTAACTATCCGTATTGAGTCACCACAGCAAAGCTACGTAGTACGTGGTCTCAACCCTGCACTTCCGAGCCGTCGCCGTCCTATCAAGCAATTTTAGGATTTTACTTGGTTAAAGACCTCATGTCAATGACACTCTTCACAAAGTGGTAAGGTTATGATCTTGGCTATGTTGTGTTGGATGAGGTTTAGCTAGTAACTAGCCGGCTAACTAGCTAGGTAAGTTAGTAGTTAAGCCAATATCATCTAATTAAGCCAACCTGTAGCCCCTTAATAGGTGAAACTAGCTGTCATGTTAGAGCTAGTGATTTTTAAGAAACGTGACAGCTTGGTTACTTCTTTAAATAACAAGATAGTTATCATAGCTAATAGTAGGCTACAGTGTAGAAAATGCTAGTTAGTTAGCTACATCCTTTGACCATCCGCTACCAGGCTTCTCACTGTCACCCAAGCTGTTTGTTGTCACACACCAATCACATGATGGCTATTCTATCGTGTTTTCCCAGAAAGGACAGAATTCCTCATTAGGTTATAAACTATTTCCAGTTTCAGTACAGAGTAGGAAGTGAAGTCACTTGTTCTACATTCCAGTGTTACCGTGTCTGTTACTGTGTAATATTTGTTCTCTTGTCACTCAGGCACATCATCCTGTGATGACTCTAAACTAGTGATACCCACAGCTTTTTTCAACTATACTGAACAAAAATATAAAACGCAACATGTAAAGTTTTAGTCCTATGTTTCATGAGATGAAATAAAAGATCCCAGACATTTTCCATATGCGCTAAAAGCTTATTTTTCTCAAATTGTGTGCACAAATTAGTTTACATCTGTTAGTGACCATTTCTCCTTTGCTAAGATAATCCATCCACCTGACAGATGTGGCATATCAAGAAGCTGACTAAATGACATACAAAGCCACAGGTGCACCGTGTGCTGGGGAACAATAAAAGGACACTCTGAAATGTGCAGATTTGTCACACAATGCCACAGATGTCTCAAGTTAAGGGAGTGTGCAATTGGCATGCTGACTGCAATAATGTCCACAACAGCTGTTGCTAAATAATTGAATGTTAATTTCTCTACCATAAGTCAAAGTTGTTTTAGAACATTTGGCAATACATCCGATCAACCTTACAATCGCAGACCACGTGTAACTAAGCCAGCCCAGCATATCTGTATTCCCAGTCATGTGAAATCCATAGATTTGGGCCTAATGAATTTATTTCAATTGAAGGATTTCCTTGTGAACTGTAACTCAGAAATTGTAGCATTTTGCATTTAATTTTGTTCAGCGCAGTTTCACTTGGGGAAAGAGTAGGAGTGGTTTACTTTGAAACTGACTGTGACTAATATTGTTTTTCCTATATGCATTCACTAGCCTAACCACTGCGACAGCTGTCTGGTCTGCATAATAATAGCGAAGTCATCAAAAATGATAATCCCTGCCACTTTTCAGATCCACTTCTTGTGAATCTGCATGAAATGAGAGAAAATCGGCTCACATCAGTCATTGTTTAGACGCACAACTAGCTGAACCTCTCTGTCTTTCAATGTTAATGTTTAAACTTCATCTTCGTGCTGCGCAGACAAAAGGAGGCGACACATAAAGCCCTTACTCCATAGCTAATCAGATTACACATGCAGGCACTGTCGTAAACATTGATTTTCTATCTCTCTTCCCACCCCACCCTCTCTCTCTCATCCCTCTCTTCCATCAGGCCCTATTGCTATGAGAATCTGCAGAGCCCAGCTGTAAGCCTGAGCCATGAACTCCGTGTCTCCCAGTGCAGTTCAGTATGTGGGGGGTGTAGGAGTGGTGTGTCAGGATGACACCCTCCAGAGAGAGGAGCCAAGAGGTCTCAGCAGCCCCAGCTGGTGGACCCTGGCGGAGGAAGTAGCTTTGGGAACCGGCAGGGACTGATGTCGGTGGGGGTGGAACCAGAGAGGCCACCACCGCTGGAGAGCCAGACGAGGTGGACAAACTCAAGACCAAACTGATGTCGGCGTGGAATAATGTCAAATACGGTCAGTTAGTGGGTTCAGTTGAACTTTTTTCCATAAGGCGGATAGTTCTATATAGCTGTTTAATGAGCAACAAACATAACTTCCAGTGTTTCCATACAGTCAGTTTTAACAATGGCTTTATTTTCTTAAGAAATAACAACAAGGGGGATTTTATAGTCTTTGTTCTTTCTGTGTGAATAATCTTTGTTAGGTCTTTTTTTTTTTTTTTTTATAGCTTTGTATGAGACTTCCGTTATGTGTAATAGCCCTCCCGAAGTCAACTTCCCCCTTCCTCACCCAGTCATCAAGACATAAAAGAATCCCCTCTAAAAAGGTCCATTCTGTTTCTTTTCCCTCTTTAGGCTGGTCGGTCAAGTCGAAGACCACATTCAACAAGAGCTCTCCGGTGACTGTAATGGGCCACTCCTATCTGCTCAATAGTGAAGGTAGCTAACCTCCAACAACCCACAAGTCTTCAAAAGACTTCCTGGTAAAATAAATGATGCTCTCTACTCCAACCCAGTGAGAAAACACTGTTTAGAAAGATGTATTCTAACCAGTTCTGCTCACTGGGTATCTCTCTCCCCTTCCAGGCGAGGTGGAGCGGTTCAGACGGGCGTTCGTGTCTCGGCTGTGGCTGACCTACCGTAGGGAGTTCCCCCAGCTGGAGGGCTCCACCTTGACTACAGACTGTGGCTGGGGCTGCATGCTGCGGAGCGGACAGATGCTGCTGGCCCAGGGCCTACTGCTACATCTGCTGCCACGAGGTGAGAACTCATAGAGTTAGAAAGAGGGCTCTAAATGGGTAGAGATACAACGATGGGTCCTCTTCCTAACTCTGAGACAACTGCACCAACTCTGGCCCAATCCCAAATGGACCCCTATGCACATACAATTGTGGAGATCTGAGAGGATTTGTTTGGTATAAGCAATATGATCGGTGAAACTTACCCCTAGCAGGGTGGCGCTATTAACATATTGCATACACCTGTCAGATCCTCTCAGATCTCCACCAAGTGCATAGGGTGTAGGAGTCCATTTGGGATGGGGCCCCTGCCTGTCTCTCTCACTCTTGTTTCTCTTTCTGCCACATCTCTCTTCAACTGTTTCTCTCTCTCTGTTTCCTGGTCTGTCTCCCCTCTCTCTCCTCCCTTCTCTCCTCCCTATGTCTCCTCCTTCCACCTCCCCATCGATCACTACTAACTGTCTGTATTGTGTTGTCTAGACTGGTCGTGGCCAGACGCCCAGCAGTTCGCCGACGTGGACTTTGAGGCTCTGAGACCCCGCTCCCCGTCCCGCGCTGGGGGCGTACRCATCCCCTCCTTCGGCTACTCCTCCTCCTCGCGGACCCCCACCACGCCCCAGAAGACCTCCATGCCAGGGGGCACGGCTCTCAACCATACCCAGAAGAAGAGGCCCGAGTCGAGCAGGGACAGGCAGGCTGAGCCCCTCCACCGGAGGGTTGTGGCCTGGTTTGGGGATGAGCCCCCGGCCCCGTTTGGGGTGCACCAGCTGGTAGAATTGGGGAAGAGCTCAGGGAAGAAGGCGGGGGACTGGTACGGCCCCTCAGTGGTGGCACACATACTACGGTGAGGGGGCCCTCCGTGGGGTGTGGTCAAGATAATGATGCTGTCAGAGCATCAGCCATAGAAGTAGAATCTATAGAACACACCTCATTCAAGTCAGTGATGGCATCAGCATGCATTTGATTTCTATACTTAGATTTGATAGATGTCTGTAATGCCATAGTGCATCAGAATGATCTCCAGCAGACATGTTTACAGATGCACTTTTATTGCGTAGATGTTTTGGTTGCTATTATATTTTTTAAGAAGGCTCGGTGGTATGCCTGACTGCATGTTGACGTTTACCAGGGTTGGAGTCAATTACATTACAATTCCACTCAATTCAGGAAGTAAACTGAAWTTCCAGTTGTTTTCAATGTTGTTCAATGAGGAACATTTGGAATTAGAATCAACATTTGGTTTACTTTCTGAATTGAAATGGAATTGAAKCAAACCCTGATATTTACTTRARGCCCAGTAGCATCAGTATGTTGTGARATTCAACATGAGCCGTATGTTTGTTTTCCAGAAAAGCAGTTGCCAAGACTTCTGAGGTTCACAACCTGGCTGTATATGTAGCGCAGGACTGTACCGGTGAGTGTGACTTTACACTGTGCCTTTCCTACTGGGTGGTTGGTTGGTGTTGTTGGTTAGTGTTGTCATTTGTCGAATTCACCAGATATTGTATGTTTGGTCCATCTCAAATGTTCTCGTCATAAGTGATGTTTTTGTCATTGGTCTTCTGAATGTAGCTGAACTGTGTATCTCATTTCTGTATCACAATTCAATTACAAAATGGGGAGGGCAAAAACTACATTTCAGAATGTGGGGGGGGGACATGTCCCTAGTGAAACTTAGGCCCATAGTGTCATCGTGTTTCTTTCAGTGTACAAAAAGGACGTGGTGCATCTGTGTGACCAGTCGTTGAACCAGAGTATATCAGATCCTGAGCCCAGTYGTCCWGGCTGGAAGTCTGTCATCATACTGGTTCCAGTCCGACTAGGAGGAGACTCTCTCAACCCCTCCTACATCGAGTGTGTCAGGGTGTGTACACGCATGTACACACACACTTTCATAACCTAACCTTAGTCACAAAGCTTGTTTTTCTCCATGGTTGATGTCGCTCTAACATGAATATGGATTTCTTTGTGTCTGAAGAACATTCTCAGGTTAGAATGCTGTATCGGAATCATCGGCGGCAAACCCAAGCATTCGCTGTTCTTTATCGGCTGCCAAGGTAAGAACTGCACTCTACTTCCTGGTTCAGTTGCTTCTGATTGGACAGTGGGCTGTCATTTAACCTAACCTCGCCTTCTTCCTATTTCTTGTCCAATCAGACGAGCAGCTGCTGTATCTGGACCCTCACTACTGTCAGCCCGTGGTGGATGTCACTCAAGACAACTTCCCACTGGAGGTTTATATCACTCTTCTCTCTCCTTTGCCGCTCCGTCTGTCTTTGGACTTTGTCTGTCTGTGCTATGACCCAGATAAGCATGTTTTGACTGGATCAAAGTAGGTCATTTCAGATTCAGACGTGTACCTTGTCTGTAATGCTCTCCCTCTCTCGCTCCCCCTCCCTCTCTCTCCTCCCCACCTCCCCAGTCGTTCCACTGTAGCTCGCCCAGGAAGATGCCCTTCAGTCGCATGGACCCCAGCTGTACTATAGGTTTCTACGCCAAGAACAAGAAGGACTTTGAGTCTCTGTGTTCTGCCGTCTGTGTGGTGAGCTCAGCCTCTTGGCCTCATTTCAAGTCTCTTACTCATGTATACATTCATCACTTATGCATCATTTTAAACATCAGTTATGCATCACATATAGATCATTTATAGATCTTAACATAATTTATAGATCTCTAACTTTGACGCTGATATGATTTATAGATGCATGAGTTGAAGCGACGCAACTTAGATGGCTTATTCGTCACTTATAGATAGACATGTTACACGTCTCTTACGCATCATCGATACATCACTTATACATCTGTTACTGTATACATCACTTATACATCTATTACTGTATACATCATTATACAGAACCAGTCAAAAGTTTTGACACCTACTCATTCCATGTTTTTTTCTTTATTTTGACTATTTTCTACGTTGTTGGATAGTAGTGAAGACTTCAAACTATGAAATAACACGTATGGAATCATTTAGCAACCAAAAAAGTGTTAAACAAATCAAAATATATTTCAGATTGTTCAAAGTAGCCACCTTTGCCTTGATGACAGCGTTGCACACTCTTGATTCTCTCAACCAGCTTCATGAGGTAGTCACCTGGAATGCATTTCAATTAACAGGTGTGCCTCTTTCCTCCTTAATGCGTTTGAGCCAATCAGTTGTGTTGTGGCAAGGTAGAGATGGTATACAGAAGATAGCCCTATTTGGTAAAAGACCAAGTCCATATTATGGCAAGAACAGCTCAAATAAGCAAAGAGAATGACAGTACATCATTACTTTAAGACATGAAGTTCAGTCAATCTGAAAAATGTCAAGATCTTTGACAGTTTCTTAAAGTTCAGTCGCAAAAACCATCAAGCATTATGATGAAACTGGCTCTCATGAGGACTGCCAACAGGAAAGGAAGACCCAGAGTTACCTCTGCTGCAGAGGATACGTTCATTAGAGTTAACTGCACCTCAGATTGCAGCCCAAATAAATGCTTCACAGCGTTCAAGTAACAGGCACATCTCAACATCAACTGTTCAGAGGAGGCTGTGTCAATCAGGCCTTCATGGTCGAATTGCTGCAAAGAAACGACTACTAAAGGACACCAATAAGAAGATGAGACTTGCTTGGGCAATGTAGAAAATAGCAAAAATAATGGAAAAATCATGGAATGAGTAGGTGTGTCCAAACTTTTGACTGATTAACACAACTGTATACATTAGTTACACACTGTCACTGTATACATCACTTACATAAAGCTCTTATCTTATTCTGGGGGACTTTAATAAGTGACCAATTCAACACTTTCATATTCCCCCCCCCCACCTAGGCCTATCGTCGCCCGACGAGAAGTACCCCATCTTTACCTTCATGGAGGGCCAGGCCCAGGACTTGGACTGGTGGGCCACAGCTCCTCCCATCCTCACTCTGACACCTCCCCCACCCCTGGCCCCGCCCACATGCTGCCCCAAGGCAAGCTCAGCAGGAGCAACAACATAGGCAGCTCTGACGACTTTGTCTTCCTGTGAGTACTGGTTTGTGTTCCTGAGGAACGAAATGTAAGCAAACGGGGAAAGACTGACTTAGAATTTTTGGGATGGATTCCATTTCCCTGTTTTTATAGAGCTCAAAGTTGGTAAATGCTTTCTGCTATATCACAAACTCTGGCTTTTGTGTCCGTCATATTCGAGGCGAGGCTTCAACTGAATCTCGCTGTCGGTCTGTCTCTGTCTGGGCAGAAACAGGTCTTAGAAACTAACGCTAGGCATTACTAAATTGGACTGTTGCCCCATCCCAAATGGACCCCTAAGCCCTATACACGTATGGAGATCTGAGAGGATCTGACAGGTGTTAGTAATATAAACTAGGCTAGGTGTAAGCTTCACCATATTGCTTATACCAATCAAATCCGCTCAGATCTCCAAGGKCGTAGGGATTTGGGATGGGGCCTCTGACTTCATTTTGGGACTAATAACAACTGGAAACACGGAGCCTGTTTGATACATGACAGGGGTCACTAGTAGTGGAAGACCAGGTACTCAGCCCTCTTCTCTCTGACTTGTATTATAATACTGCTGTACACTTTACATTCATTTCTGTTTTGTAAGAGCTATTAAGTGTGTGTGTGTGTGTGTGAAATGATTTGTGTGTGAACTGAAGCTGTTGGTGTGTTGAGTTGCTGTTATGTTCACATTCCTCTACTGTACTCTCTTATATTCCCTATGCCATCTTAATTCAGTGTCATGGCTATAGTACTACATTCATACTACATGGCTGTAGTACTAAATTCATACTACATGGCTGTAGTACTACATTCATACTACATGGCTGTAGTACTACATTCATACTACATGGCTGTAGTACTACATTCATACTACATAGCTGTAGTACTACATGGCTATATGAATTTCAGTGCAGCATTCCAACCCTCTCTTTAGTTGTGCCGTCCTTTGACACACCATTCGGTCAACCTGGGCTGGGCTCACTGTTTTCCAGACCTGGGTTCAAATAGTATTTCCTTCTTTTTTTTTCTCCAAAAGGCACTGAGTTGATTTAACTTGCCTGGAGTGCCAGATGGGCAACGTTTGCATTTTTGGGACTATTCTTTTTGCCCTAGCAAGCTCAGAAAACACCAGGCAAGCTCAGAAAACCAATACTAATTGAACCCCAGGTCTGCTACACTCTCACACTATTTCATCAGCTCTCTCTTGTCAATTAGTCTACCAGTATCAACTTCCAACACAGGATTCCACTGTTACAACAATAGCCTCTTCTGTGTAATGTGTTACACCAGCTCCTATCTAGATGATGGGAAATTATCCATTTACCAAGAGGTTGTGTCCAAAATGACACCCTATCCCCTACATTGTGCACTACATAGAGAATAGGATGCCTTTTTGGATGAAGACAGTTATTGGTTGGAGTGAGACTTGTTGAATGAATGATTCTGAGCTCCATTCCTTTTAGGGTCCTCCTCATTGTTTTAACAAGGTGGTGCTGCTGAGTTCTGGCGGTGGGGATGCCTCACTTTGGACTCAGATTGCGTTTTTGAACATGTGTAACTTCAATTTATTATGGTAGAGTTAAAAGCCTTGCACTTTGGAGACCTGCATATAAATATCTAAGCCAGGGCTGTTCAATTCTGGTCCTGGAGGGCCAAAAAACTTCTGTTGTATTGTTTCTACCTGGTAGTTAGTTGTACTCACCTGGTGTGTCAGCCAGGTCTGAATTAGGTCCTTATTAGAAGAGGATGAAAACCCCAGGCACGCACATTCAACAGCCCTGATCTAAGTATTACCCCCCTCCCCCCCCCCCCAAGTTAGATTTCAAAGTCACGTCACAAGCTCCATCAATCCCAAAATAAAATGAAATAGTCTGGGCAGTGGTTAAAACACTGTTGATTGGATGCTTGATCTCACGTTTTAATCAGGCTTCTGACCTGTAGCCAGAAACATGGAAATAGTGCTGTATCTCACTATGGTCAGAACAGAAGCATGTCATCGCTACAGAATATGCATGCATAGAAATAGAATCGGTAGAATGCATTTCTCCATTCAAGTCCATCAGTAAATTATTCTATTTCTATGTTGCAGTGTTGTCAGCAGTCCAGTCATGTGACTTGCTTTCATGGATGTGCTCCATCCACATCGTGTATCATGTGACGCACTAAAACAACAGTGGCTTGCTTATGTTTCATGTCTGGAAATGGCACTGTGTGCAACAGGGATCCTCTAAGGGGCAAATCTTGACTTTCACTTAACCTGAAGGTTACTGATCATTCATTGAAGTCAATGGGAGAGTAAGAGAAAATGTGAGGTTAGCGAGTTAGGATTCACCCCAGTAATCTGTCTATTTCACTCTTATCCATGTGTATATTATCTCATAAAGGTGACATTTTATTTTCTCAATAAAGTGAAGAATTGTCATGTGTAGAAGTCTTAAATGTGCTATGACCACCCTAATAGGGGACTGCATT
Source organism: Salvelinus sp. IW2-2015 (assembly GCF_002910315.2). NCBI lineage: Eukaryota > Metazoa > Chordata > Actinopteri > Salmoniformes > Salmonidae > Salvelinus > Salvelinus sp. IW2-2015. Next base: position 26,242 of record NW_019946088.1, read on the forward strand.
CATGTGGACAACATGACTTTGTAAAACTGTGTATAGAATGTTATTAAAGGTAACTTTTTTTGTATTTATTGTCTGAAATATAAGATTGATTGAATTCTTGGCCTACATGGTATGTTGTTTTGTGCCAGCCAGGATTCTGCGCGAGTAACAACCTCCTTATCCAATTATCTATTGTCCCACATAGTCACCATCTTTATCCTGTATAAAAACCTCTCCTACAGTGCCTTGAGAAAGTATTCACACCCCTTGACTTTTTCCATATTTTGTTGTTACAAATTGGGATTAAAATGAATTTACTTTTTGTGGAAGGAAAAATTCTAACACTTCAAAATATATATATATATATATATATATATATATATATATATTCACACACAACACCAGTGCATTTGAAAAGTATGCATACCACTTGACTTTTTCAGTATTTTGTCACGTTACAGCCTTATCCTAAATGATTCAAAGTTTTTTTCCCCTCTTATCAATCTACACACATGATATATCAAAGCAAAAACAGGTTTAGAAATGTATTAAAAATAAACTGAAATATCACATTTACATATGTATTCAGACCCTTTACTCGATACTTTGTTGAAGCAGCGATTGCAGCCTCAATTCTTCTTGGGTAAACGCTACAAGCTTGGTACACCTGTAATTGGGGAGTTTCTCCCATTCTTCTCTGCAGATCCTCTCAAGCTCTGTCAGGTTGGATGGGGAGCTTCGCTGCACAGCTATATTTTCAGGTCTCTCCAGAGATGTTCGATCTGGTTCAAGTCCGGGCTCTGGCTGGACCACTCAAGGACATGCTGTGTGCTTAGGGTCGTTATCCTGTTCCTTCGCCCCAGTCTGAGGTCCTGAGTGCTCTGGAGCAGGTTTGTATCAAGGATCTCTCTGTACTTTGCTCTGTTCATCTTTCCCTCAATCCTGACTAGTCTCCCAGTCACTACTGCTGAAAAAAATCCCCACAGCATGATGCTGCCACCACTATGCTTCACCGTAGGGATGGTGCCAGGTTTCCTCCAGCGGTGACGCTGGCATTCAGACCAAGAATCTTTTTTCTCATAGTCCGAGTCCTTTGGTTGCCTTTTTAGCAAACTCCAAGCGGCTGTCATGTGCCTTTTACCCAGGAGTGGCTTCCGTCTGGCCACTCTACCATAAAGGCCTGATTGGTGGAGTGCTGCAGAGATGGTTGTCCTTCTGGAAGGTTCTCCCATCTCCACAAAGGAGCTCTGTCAGAGTGATCATTGGGTCTTTGTCACCACCTCAATTTTGAGTCTCATAGCAAAGGGTCTGAATACTTATGTAAATAAGGTATTTCTGTTTTTTATTTGTAATACATTTGCAAAAAATAATAACTGTTTTTGCTATGTTTATGGGGTATTGTGTGTAGCTTAATGAGGGGGAAATATATTTAATCCATTTTAGAATAATGTTGTAACAATGTGGAAAAGGGAAGGGGTCTGAATACTTTCTGATTGCACTGTATATCTCTATCTACAGTGCCTTCGGTAAGTATTCAGGCCCCTTGACTTTTTCCACATTTTGTTACGTTACAGCATTATTGTAAAATTATTTATAAAAACAATTCCTCAGGAATCTACACAAAATAGCCCTGTTTTTGCTTTACATTTTGAAGTATGGTGTGTAGATTGATGAGGGGGGAGAATTATTTTAGAATATTGTTACTGTAGCGAACAATGTGGAAAAAGTCAAGGGGTCTGAATACTTTCTGAAGGCACTGTATACTCTTGTATTCACCCCTGAGCCAATACATGTTAGAATCACCTTTGGCAGCGATTACAGCTTGAGTCTTTCTTGGTAAGTCTCTAAGAGCTTTACACACCTGGATTGTACAATATTTGCACATTTTATTATTTTTTAACTTCAAGCTCTGTCAAGTTGGTTGTTTGATCATTGCTAGACACGCCATTTTCAAGTCTTGCCTATAGATTTTCAAGCCTATTTTAAGTCAAAACTGGTAATAAGCACTCAGAACATTCAATGTCTTCTTGTGTAAGCAACTCCAGTGTATATTTGGCCTTTGTGCTTTGGGTTATTGTCCTGTTGAAATGTGACTGTGTCCCAGTGTATGTTGGAAAGCAGACTGAACCAGGTTTTCCTCTAGGATTTGGACTGTGCTTAGCTCTATTCTGTTTGTTTTTATCCAAAAAGCTTCCTTGTCCTGGCTGATAACAAGCATACCTATAACATGATGCAGCAACCACCATGCTTGAAATAAGTGGTTCTCAGTGATTATTGTGTTGGATTTCCCCAAACTTAATGCTTTTTATTCGGGACATAAAGTTAATTTCTTTGCCACATTTTTTGCCGTTTTACTTAGGATGCATGTTTTAGAAAATGTTTTTATTCTGTACAATCTTCCTATTTTCACTCTGTCATTTAGGTTACATTTGTGAGTAACTACAATGTTCTTGATCCATCCTCAGTGTTCTCCTATCACAGCCATTAAACTGTTTTAAAGTCACCATTGGCGTCATGGTGAAAACCCTGAGTGTTTCATTCCTATCTGGCATTTGAGTTAGGAAGGACGCCTGTATCTTTGAGTGACTGGGTGTATTGATACACCATCCAAAGTGTAATTAATAACATCATCATGCTCAAAGGGATAGTCAATGTCTGCTTTTTTTATTATTGTTTTGCCCATCTACCAATAGTATTAACAATATTATTGTTTTGCCCATCTACCTTCCTTGCATTGGAAAACCTCCCTGGTCTTTGTATTTATTAAGGATCCTGTCAGCAGCTACTCTTCCTGGGGTCCAGCAACGTTACTGCAGTTATATACTATTTAAAATATTACATGACATTACATAACCCTTAACACAATACATTACGTGTTGTGGTTGAATCTGTGTTTGTAGCACTGCATGCTCCTACATGGATAGTGGTATTTGTTTTAGATATAACATCTGTAACACAGAATAGACCCTTTGCTGTAATAGCTTCAAATCAAATGGTATCCTTGGAACTGATGTTGATCTAAATTCAGTCTGGAAATAATAGTCTGTGCGAAGGATTCATCTTTGCATTTGGTTTTTATCTAAATATCAGTTATGAAATAACATGACTTGGAAATCTAGACAAGAAAAAATAACTAATATACAATGTATAGTGTGTATCCTAGCCTACGGTCAGTTTGCAACAATACACAATAGGCTACCTCTCGCTGTTGCTGCACAGGGACGCATGCGCAATTCTCGGCGGCCGTGACTCTACAGTCGGTCATCACTGCAACGGTGAGGAAGGGGCGCTCGAGCCAAGTCGTTGAATCAAATAACCGCTTCAAGCGCGCAGCTCCACTGTTTACGAAAGAGCAAGGGTGAAACATATTAATTACGACAGTCGCGACGTCTCTAATAGAACCAAATTCAGGACAACGGGACACCGGCGAGCCTTGAATTTATCCCGGGTAAGTCCGACTGTGGCACAATCACAGACAGTCCGCCATTCCCCCTTCATCAAGACTCCCATTTAATGCTCTATAGGCAAGTGATAATATAATGTTCATGTTAACCCCCTTTTCAAGTTGAGGCGATAGACCGACGTGTATAAACAGCGGTGTAATTGCTATGCAACGGGAGGCTGTGCGCAACGAGTGCTTTGATGCAGCGCAGGGTGTGAGTGCATCAAACAGCCAGACAGAAAGGATGGATAACTAGTGAAATCATATTTTTCTATCAAGCAATCGCGATTTAGTAGCGATAGACAGATAATCGATAGGTTATTGGCTTTATATATTTCTTCAATAAACCTCCGGCATGTCATCATTCCAAACATTAATTTTATTATGGCCATACCATTTTTGCTATCATGGGTGGGTCCTATTAAAACGCTTATTACATAGTAATTTATTTATTTATAGACATGACAAACTACACACATTTTAAAGAATTAGGCCCAATGAGATTTCAGTACTAATTAATGATCAGTCTTAATGCACGTTTATCCTCTGTCTCGCTCTCCAGTGGTCCCTACTATCATCCAAAAGCAGGAGGGTCTTCCCCCTCCAACCAACCCATCCATTCAGGATGTCCACTCCAGACCCTCCCATGGGGGGTACCCCTCGACAGGGTCCTTCCCCAGGCCCGGGGCCCTCTCCTGGGGCAATGCTTGGCCCCAGCCCTGGTCCTTCTCCAGGGGGGTCCTCTCACAGCATGATGGGGCCCAGCCCAGGGCCTCCATCCTCAGGTCACCCCCTGCCTCAGGCTGGGCCCTCTGGATACTCCCAGGAGAACATGCACCCTCTGCACAAAGTAAGGACACCTTGTGGATTATTGAGTGCTACTGTACCTAACCAGCTGTACCCTTCAGAACCAAAGGCACATTTCTACATTCTGTGGACAATAACGTTGTTTCTTCTTCTATTGTCTTCTATTCTATTCCATGCTACTCTGTCTGCCATCTACAGTACCAGTCAAWAGTTTGGACAGACCTACTCATTCAAGGGTTTTTCTTCATTTTGACTATTTTCGACATGGTAGAATAATAGTGAAGACATCAAATCTATGAAATAACACATATGGAATCATGTAGTAACCAAAAAAGTGATTATTCAAAGTAGCCACCTTTGCCTTGATGACAGCTTTGCACACTCTTGGCATTCTCTCAACCAGCTTTCATGAGGTAGTCACCTGGAATGCATTTCAATTGACAGTGTACATTTTTAAAAGTTAATTTGTGGAATTTCTTTCCTCAATGTGTTTGAGCCAATCAGTTGTGTTGTGGCAAGGAAGGGTGGCATACAGAAGATAGTCCTATTTGGTAAAAGACCAAGTCCATATTATGGCAAGAACAGCTCAAATCAGCAAAGAGAAACATCATATACTTTAAGAAACTTTGACAGTTTCTTCAAGTGCAGTCGCAACACACATCAAGTGCTATGATGAAACTGGCTCTCATGAGGAACGCCACAGGAAAGGAAGACCCAGAGTTACCTCTGCTGCAGAGAATAAATTAATTCGATTACCAGCCTCAGAAATTGCAGCCCAAATAAATGCTTCACAGAGTTCAAGTAACAACATATCTCAACATCAACAGTTCAGAGGAGACTGTGTGAATCAGGCCTTCATGGTCAAATTCTGCAAAGATATGGAATCATGTAGTAACCAAAAAAGGAATAACAACATCAAAACATTTTTTATATTTGAGATTCTTCAAAGTAGCACCCTTTGCCTTGATGACAGTTTTTCACACTCTTGGCATTCTCTCAACCAGCTTCACCTGGAATGCTTTTCCAACAGTCTGAAGGAGTTCCCACATATGCTGAGCACTTGTTGACTGCTTTTCCTTCACTCTGCAAGTCAAACTCATCCCAAACCATCTCAATTGGGTTGAGTTGGGTGATTGTGGAGGCCAGGTCATCTGATGCAGCACTCCACACTCTCCTTCTTGGTCAAATAGGCCTTACACAGCCTGGAGGTGTGTTGGGTCATTGTCCTGTTGAAAAACAAATGATATTCCCACTAAGCGCAAACCAGATGGGATGGCGTATCGCTGCAGAATGCTGTGGTAGCCATGCTAGTTAAGTGTGCCTGAATTCTAAATAAATCACTGACAGTGTCGCCAGCAAAGCACCATCACACCACCTCCTCCATGCTTCACGGTTGGAACCACACATGCGAAGATCATCCATTCACCTATCTGCGTCTCACAAAGACACGGCGGTTGGGACTAAAAATCTAAACATCCAAGAAGACAGATTTCCACCGGTCTAATTGTCATTGCTCTTGTTTCTTGGCCCAACCAAGTCTCTTCTTCTTATTTGTGTCCTTTAGTAGTGGGTTCTTTGCAGCAATTCGACCATGAAGGCCTGATTCACAGAGTCTCCTTTGAACAGTTGATGTTGAGATGTTATTTGAACTCTGTTAAGCATTTATTTGGGCTGCAATTTCTGAAGCTGGTAACGCTAATGAACTTATCCTCTTGCGACGGCACTTGAAGAAACTTTCAAAGTTCTTAATTTTCCACATATACTGACCTTCATTTCTTAAAGTAATGATGGACTGTCGTTTCTGTTTGCTAATTTGAGCTGTTCTTGCCATAATATAGCCTTGGTCTTTTACCAAATAGGGCTATCTTCTGTATACCACCCCTACCTTGTCACACACAACTGATTGGCTCAAACGCATTAAGAAGGAAAGAAATTTCACAAATAACTTTTAAGGCACACCTGTTAATTGAAATGCATTCCAGTGGACTACCTCATGAAGCTGGATGAAAGAATGCCAAGAGTGTGCAAAGCTGTCATCAAGGCAAAGGGTGGCTACTTTGAAGAATCACTTTGTTTAACACTTTGGTTACTACATGATTCCATATGTGTTATTTCATTGTTTTGATGTCTTCACTATTATTCTATAATGTAGACATAGTAAAAATAAAGAAAAACCCGTGATGAGTAGGTGTCCAAACCTTGACTTGGACTGTAACTCCTCCCTATAAATACAGTGCATACACTTTTTTTAAACAATTCCTTGCAACAATCAAAACCTGTTTCCATGTCGATATCTACATTTGTTTGTATCTATGTCTCCCTCCCTGTAGCCACTGGAAGGTATGGGAGAACTACCATGGAGAGGACTGCCATGGAGGAGGACTGCCATGTGACAGGACTGCCATGGACAGGACTGCCATGGAGAGGACTGGAATGGAGAGGACTGGTATGGAGAGGACTGGTATGGAGAGGACTGCCATGGAGAGGACTGCCATGGAGAGGACTGGTATGGAGAGGACTGTCATGGAGAGACTGTCATGGAGAGGACTTCCATGGAGAGAAATAACATGGAGAGAAATACCATGGAGAGAAATACCATGGAGAGGACTGCCGTGAGAAGGACTGGCGTGGAGAGGACTGCCATGGAGAGACTGTATGGAGAGAAATCCATGGAGAAAATGCCATGGAGAGGACTGCCATGGAGAGGACTGCCATGGAGAGGACTGACCATGGGAGAGACTGCATGGAAGAGACTGGTATGGAGAGGACTGGTATGGAGAGGACTGGTATGGAGAGGACTGCCATGGAGAGGACTGCCATGGAGAGAAAAATACCATGGAGAGAAATACCATGGAGAGAAATACCATGGAGAGGACTTCCATGGAGAGGACTGGTATGAAAGGACTGGTATGGAGAGAACTGGTATGCATGAGAAGGCGATGAGTGAGGGTCACGCTTTGCCCAGATGAAGGCATGAGACAGGGAGGGCACAAGTGGCATGGGCCCTCCTCCCAGCCCCATGGACCAACACTCTCAAGGTAGGTACACACTCTCACCAGGGGTCTGTTCAGGAGGGTGCACAGTTGAACAATGTTCAGAATTAACTGTATGTAGAAGACCTATATGATTATCTATTATGGTAGAATTGGATATTGTGTCAGATCTATTCATTTTTATATGTCATGTTTCACCTCACTAAATATCCACTTTCTCTATCTTTCTCTCTCTTTCCGTCTCCCTCTCCCCACCAGGCTACCACTCCCCACCTTGGGGCTCTGACCACTCCAGCCCCGTCCCTTCCAACGGCGCCCCCTCTGGCCCTCTCCAACCCTCTAGCGCAGGCCCAAGCCCCTCAGACACCTCCTCCAACCCGGACTCCCCAACCCTGGGGGGCAGAAACCAGTTGCACAACCGTCCCGGTGGGCCCCAGCAAAGTGGCCCCGGCCCTGTTGCCCCGGAGGAGGCCTACTCCTTTCAACCAGAACCAGCTTCACCAGCTGCGGGCCCAGATCATGGCCTATAAGGCATGTACAGAATATTGATGATTTAATGGTTGAAAGACCGATACGTGTTTAAGATGATACATTATAACGATATATAATGTGTAATGACTGCCTATGGTTATTTTAATGTCTCCAAACTCTGAGCAGTCCACAATGTTGTTTTTAATTTGTAGCTAATATGCTTGTCACCTGTTGTATAAATATTGTAGAGTGACACTCATATGCTTTTTAATTTAATTACCATTTCATGACTAAAGGGTAGACAAGCAAGTCAATGAACATCATTCACATGTTACAATAACTAACATTACGTACGGATGATACTTTAATAAACTTTTCTCTCTATAAGATGCTGGCCAGGGGCAGCCAATACCGGACCATCTCCAGATGGCTGTCCAGGGGAAGAGGCCCATGGGATGCAGCCCAGGGATGCCGGGTCCGGGCCAGGGCAGGGGGGACTGGGGCAGCCCGTGCCCAGCCTGGCTCCTGGAGGTCCTGGAGGTGTGGGGCCAGGACAAGGACCACCCATGGGCCAGGGCTACAGCAGAGCTCACGGTGAGGGAGGCAGAATGAAGAGCATTGGATATTGATCTGTATAATTACAGTAGCTAGTTGAAACGGGAAGATTGATCAGTCAAAGCATTGATCAGTCTGCTCCAGCCTCTCCAACCTAATGTGTGTGTATCGGGTGGGGTTAGATACAAAGCAGAAGACACATTTCCATCTCGTGTGGACTAATAAAATATATTTTTATCTCAAGCATTTCACTACACCCGCAAAAACATCTGCTAAACACGTGTATGTGACTAATAAGATTTGATTTGATCAGTAAATTAATGCTGTGAGAAGTAGCAAGCTTGTATTGTTTTGATCTGGTACAGTAGGCTGGAAAACTGTTTTTCCAAAGGTCTGAAAAGTATGAAACATTAGCCTTTCTCTGAATATACCACTGATATAATGTTGTAGGGATGATGGGACCCAACATGCCTCCTCCAGGCCCCTCTGGTCCAACAGGCATGCAGGGCCAGAACCCCAACGGACCCCCCAAGTCCTGGTCTGAAGGGTGAACATAATAACACCAGCATTATTGTCACTTTCTTCTGAGGGGCAATGAGTTCAAGTTTATTTATAGTTAGTCACATAGTAGGAACAGATGTGGGATCTTAATTTGATCACTGTTTGTTACTGAGAATTTTCCTTCAAAGCTGAAAATGTGAACTTGTAGTGTATT
>NW_019946089.1:0-25367 GCF_002910315.2 Salvelinus sp. IW2-2015
TCGCTCATCTCTCCTATCTGTCCTATCTCACTAGCCTATCTGTTCGCGCTCTATCGCTCCCTACGGCTGCTGTCACTCATCCTCTGAATTAATCTGCTCCTCATCTCTATTATCTCCGTCCTATATACTACACTAGTCCTGCATCACTCTTCTACCTCTCGCCTATCATCTGTCTTGCCTCATTGCTCTCCTATCATCACACATGTCCTCACTCTTCCTACCATCTGTCCTCATCTCTCCCTATGCTGTCCTCATCTCTCCCTATCATCTCTCCTATCTCCGTCCTCATCTCATATTTTATCGTCCTCATCTCTATTATTCTACTGTCCTGGCCACTTGAGGTGAAAAAGAACTGAACTGGTAGCAGGCAGATTAGCTGAATAGGTATCATGTTGCTTTCACCTACCCTGTGGCTTCAGAATCGTTGCAGAATGAAGCGAGATGAGACAGGGCGTAGCGACGGTCAGAGACATAATCCACCTGCACTGTTCCCGAAAGCGAGTCAATGAACAATACACAGAACTGTCTCACAATTCAAAACACTATGCAAAATGCATAGCGAAAAGTTAAAAAAAACATTGAAGAACTTGCTTTCCCTTGCCTGTGTTAAGTGCTTACATAACAGTCCTATGGCCTCACACTGCTACATCATGTTTATTACAAAATAGTCAGAATGTCATATCTTCACACGTTCTGACATGAGCACTGTTATCTTCATTAGCTCGTTTCTCTTTTATTTTTCTCTGGAGTGCCACAATCAATCACCCCGTCCTGCGGTTGCAACCTACTATTACGCACTTTCTTAAGTGAAACATCTGCTTCCTGATATTAATGTATCTACTTAAAAGAGGAAAAAAAAAAAAAAAAAAAAAAACAAAACAAAAATTAAATAAAAATAAGAATAAAACTCACAAAATAAAAAAGCCAAAAAAAAAAAAAAAAGAAAGGATTCATAATTGTAAAAATAAAAAAAAAATAAAGAAATATAAAAAACTCATAATACCGAATTGAATAAACCCAAAAAAAAAAAAAATAGAACCTAGCATGAATAAGAATGCGAAATATAACTAATATAACAATAGATCGAAGAAAAAAACACAAAAAAAAAATAAAAAAAAACAAAAAAAAAAAACAAAAAAAAAACAGAAAAAAAAAAAAAATAACAAAAAAAAAAAAAACAAAAAAAAAAACAACAAAAACAAAAAAAAAAAAAAAAAAAAAAAAAAAAAACAAAAAAAAAAAAAAAACAAAAAAAAAAAAACAAAAAAAAAAAAAAAAAAAAAAAAAAAAGGGCTCTTTATAACATTACATGTCCGGTCATTTAATCGAATTCCATTCCATTACCTGGTTAACGCTTAACTTACTGGTAGGAACCCATCTGTGCGAGGGTGTTCAATCTTCATCTAGCCTGCATTTACTGTGGCCTCCATACATCACCAACGTAAAATAACTACCCTGCTAAGGTCTGTGTATACCGCACCACAGTATTGTGCAGGCAGGCACTCATATGACCACTTAGGTCTGTGTGCGATTTTCAACCATTTCGCAGCCCACGACAAGGAGAAGCTAGATGTTGAAAGAATGACTATTTACAATTTTAGTCATTTTTAGCAGACCGCTCTTGTACGAGTCATGTGATTTACGTCGTTCGTTCTTAAGATACGCTAGGATATACACTGACGCTGGGGCAGACAACCACAGTATCCGAGCATAGTCCAGACACAAGTAACCATTCGTTCTTCAGATCAGCTAAGTGATGGGAAACCACATATCACAGCATAGTCAAGACATTCATCTTCAGATAGCTAGGTGGCGACAACCACATATTCACAGTATAGTCAGGTACAGTTCTCTTCAGATAGCTAGGTGGGACAACCACATATATCACAGGCTATAGTCAGTACATTCGTCTTCAGATAGCCTAGGTGGGACAACCACATACTCACAGGCATAGTCAGTACATTCATCTTCAGGATAGCTAGGTGGGACAACCCACATATTCACAGGCATAGAGAAACCTACAATTTTTTCTCCGCATTAGCGTAGCTATCCAAGATTCAGAGCTAGATGAATCCAGGTGAAGCTATGATCCCTTCATTGATGTTCACCTGTTATATCCACTTCAATCAGTGTAGATGAAGGAAGAGGAGACAGGTTAAAGAAGGATTGTTAAGCCTTGAGATAATTCAGACATGGATTGTGTATGTGTGCCATTCAGAGGCGTGAATGGGCAAGACAAAAGATTTGAGTGCCTTTTGAACGGGATATGGCAGTAGGTGCCAGGCACCGGTTTGAGTGTGTCATGAACTGCAATGCTGCTGGGTTATCACGCTCATCAGTTTTCCCGTGTGTATTAAGACATGGTCCACAAGCCCAAAGGACATCCCAGCCAACTTGACACAACTGTGTGGGAGTCAACCAATACTCAGTATATATGCCTTCTGCTGTTGTGATGCATGTTTGTACGTATCAAAATAACAAGACATAGGTGTGTGTGTTGTGTGTGTTGTGCATGAGGTGTGTGTGTGTGTGTGTGATGTGTGTGTGATGGTGTGTGTTGTGTGTGTGTGTGTGTGTGTGTGGTGTGTGTGTGTGTGTGTGGGGATCGTGTGTGTTGTTGTGTGTGTCAATGTGTGTGTGTGCTATGTGTGTGTGTGTGTGTGTGTGTTGTGTGGTGTGTGTTGTGTGTGTGTATGAGTGTGTGTGTGTGTGTGTGTGTGCATGAGTGTGTGTGGTGCTGAGTGTGTGCGTCGTGTGCGTGTGGTGTCGTGTGTTGGTGTGTGTGTGTGTGTGTGTGTGTGTGGTGTGGTTGTGATACTGTAGTGTGTGTGTGTGTGTGTGTGTGTGTGTGTGTGTGTGTGTGACTGATTCTTTGTCATTTCTTTGAACACAGGTGTAAACTGTAATACCAAGGTAAAGTTGCATTGCCAGTTAAAATGGAACACAGGTCATCAACTGAAACAAGCCATTCATTTTAGAGGTTTTTATTCCTAAAAATGATTTGGGATTGATCTTGATCATGGGATTGATCCTGGGATTGATTTTGGGATTGATCCTGGGATAGATCTTTATATTGGGATTGATCCTGGGGTTGATCTTGATCTTGGGATTGATCTTGGGGTTGATCTTGACCTTGGGATAGATTTGGGATTGATTTGGGATTGATTTGGGATTGCTTTACAAGTGTCAATCCGTACATACATAAAATAGGCCGTTTTTGCACTGCCTCCCCCCGAGCTCCCAGACACAGTGCCTTCAGAAAGTATTCACACGCCTTTACTTTTTATACATTTTGTTACGTTACAGCCTGAATTAAACATTTATAAACAGTGACACTTTTGTCACAAGCCTACACACAATTCCCCATAATGTAAAAGTGGAATGATGTTTTTAGAAATGTTTACAGATGAAAAGGTGAAATGTCTTGAGTCAATAAGTATTCAACCCCTTTGTTATGGCGAGACTAAATAAGTTCAGGAGTAAACATTTGTTTAACAAGTCACATAATAAGTTGCATGGACTCACTGTGTGCAATAATAGTGTTTAACGTGAATTTTGAATGACTACCTCATCTCTGTACCCAACACATACAATTATCTGCAAGGTCCCTCTCCCTTTCAAAAACAATTTCAACCACAAAGACCAGGGAGGTTTTCCAATGCCTCACAAAGAAGTACACCTATTGGTAAATGGTAAAAAAATTAKAAAAATAAGTAGACATTGATCATGGTGAAGTTATTGATTACACTTTGGATGGTGTATCTATACACCCAGTCACTACAAAGATAGAGGCGTCCTTCCTAACTCAGTTACTGGAGAGGTCGATGGTGACTTTAAAACAGCTAGTTTAATGGCTGTGATAGGAGAACTGAGGACGGATCAACAACATTGTAGTTACTCCATAATATRAACCTACATGAAAGAGTGAAAAGAAGGAAGCCTGTACAGAATACAAACATTGCAAAACATGCATCCTGTTTGCAACAAGGCACTAAAATAAAACTGCAAAAAATGTGGCAAAGCAATTAACTTTTTGTCCTGAATACAAAGCTTTATGTTTGAGGCAAATCCAACACAACACATCATTGAGTACCACTCTACATATTTTCAAGCATGGTGGAAGCTGCATCATGTTATGGGCATGCTTGTCATCCTTAAGGACTAGGAAGATATTTTTTTAAATAAAAACAAATGGAATAGAGCTAACCACAGGAAAAATCATAGAGGAAAACTTTCCACCAGACACTGGGAGACAAATGCACCTTTCAGCAGGACAATAACTTAAAACACAAGACCAAATATTCACTGGAGTTGCTAACCAAGACGACATTGAATGTTACTGAGTGGCCCAGTAACTGTTTTAACTTAAATCTGCTTGAAAATCTATGGCAAGACTTGAAAATGGCTGTCTAGCAATTATCAACAACCAACTTGACAGAGCTTGAATCATTATAACAAGAACATTGTTCAATATTGTACAATCCAGGAGTACAAAGCTCTTAAGAGACTTACCCAGAAAGACTCACAGCTGTAATCACTGCTAAAAGGTGATTCTAACATGTTTTGATTTAGGGGACAGAATACATATTTCAATGATATATTTCTGTATTTAATTTTCAATAAATGTGCTACATTTCTAGAAACATGTTTTTCCCTTTGTCATTATGTGGTTTTGTGTGTAGATGGGTGAGAAAAAAACAAATATATTTGATCCATTTTGAATTCAGGCTGTAACACAACAACATGTGGAATATAAGTCAAGGGGTTATGAATACTTTCTGAAGGCACAGTATATCTGTATATCATTGTCATATATAGAGATCAACTGATACAGCATACAGCTGAGCAGTACTGTATCTATGAATGCTCTCAAGGTGATTATAGATCAGCATACAGCTGATCAGTACGGTATCTATGAATGCTCTCAAGGTGATTATAGATCAGCATACAGCTGAGCAGTACGGTATCTATGAATGCTCTCAAGGTGATTATAGATNGTATCTATGAATGCTCTCAAGGTGATTATAGATCAGCATACAGCTGAGCAGTACGGTATCTATGAATGCTCTCAAGGTGATTACCCCATCTCTAATAAAGATGTCTTACTCAGTAAAATCTAAAGCTGCTAAGAGGGACTTGTATATATAAATATCAATATTGATTATTATTATTGCATAGGATAATAGCCATGCTATACACAATACACATACTCTAGCAATAGGGTTAGGATTGGGCGGAGTTCAGTTGCTTAGCTACCGAATGAAATTCATACAGATTTTTTAAAATTCCCATTATTTTTCAACACTTAAGTGCATCTTATGAATGAATATCCTTCATATATCATTATATACGAAGGTGATATCATAAAGAACATACATACAMAACATGTAAAATATAGCAATTCTCAATCAAAGTCAAAAGACGGGGGACATTGTATAGCCCTCGTTAAAATGTAAACCAAATCTAATCTGATGAAATGTTAAACAAGTTACCAACTTATGAAATAGTATGCAGCAGAATGAAGAACTGTACAGATTTACTGTCATACCAGATTACGATATCTGGCGATTTTTCTTTTACATTGCAAAGTCTTTAGATTCTCATAGTTAGCACAAATAAATAATGATTATCTATAAACATGAAGCCACTCTCAAAGTCAACAAAACCAGGCCAGCGTCTCAAAGGGCACCCTATTCCTCCCTATGGAAACCTATTCCTTCCTATGGAAACCTATTCCTTCCTATGGAAACCTATTCCTTCCTATGGAAACCTATTCCTTCCTATGGAAACCTATTCGCTTTATATACTCTTAGACAAAAGGGTTCCAAAAAGGTTCTCGGCTGTCCACCATAGTAGAACTCTTTTTGGTTCCAGGTAGAACTCTTTTGGGATCCATGAACCAAAAGGGTTCTACCTGGAACCAAAAAGGGTTCTTCAAAGGGTTCTCCTACGGGAACAGCCAAATAACCCTTTTTAGGTTCTAGATAGCACCTTTTATTCTAAAAGTCTATCCTTCAAATTCATAAAAAAAATTATCCCATTATTCCCCTGTAATCATGGACTAATTTAGACCTGGGACACCAGGTGGGTGTAAATAATTATCATGTAGAACAGAAAACAAGCAGTGCTCCGGACCTCGTAAGGTCAGAATACCTCTGCCCTATACAGTAGGGTCAGAATACCTCTGCCCTATACAGTAGGGTCAGAATACCTCTGCCCTATACAGTAGGGTCAGAATACCCCTGCCCTATACAGTAGGGTCAGAATACTCCTGCCCTATACAGTGCACTACCCTGTGGGCCCTGGTCAAGAGTAGATCACTATATAGGGACTAGGGTGCTATTTTGGATTTGAGACTCAGGCCCCTGGTCAAAAAGTAGTGCACTGTATATGGACTAGGGTGCCCTTTGAGATGGAGAGCAAAAAGTAATGTCATGTCATGTCATGTCTACACCAAACAGAAGGTTAGAATACCTTGCATGCGTTACTTCAGAATTAGTAAAAAATAGAAAATGATAAGAATCTGATAAGAATAAATAATAAATAAATAAACAGCAACAATCAATAACTGCATGCAGCCACAATGGTTATAATGCTTCGTAGACACTTCGTAAACCATTCATAATGTTATGGGGATCACATTCATTGATCACCTTCTTCACCCCCATCACACGATAGACAGATAATCAAATCAGAAGGCATGCCTCATCATACAATACAGACATTTACAGTAGCTCCTCTTCCTCCTCCTCTTCCTCCTCCTCCTCTTCCTCCTCCTCATTAACACATTGCTATGGATCTCTCTCCTGGTTACCTTCATATGGTCAATACATGTATAATGTGTTATTATCTGTGGAAAGAAAAAGTGGAAGGAAATTATTAGTGTGGTCTATTGTCCTTTGTTTGTACTGGCACCAGGGTTGGTCACGAATTCCATTTCCATTCAGTCAATTTAGTTTACTTCCTGGATTTATTTAAAATGGGTTTGACCCCACCCCTGGCAGTTACACACCACGTGCAGATTTCATGTCACGATATGTGTCTGTTATGTCTGTAGCATTGACAGGAAGATATACGATGACAAGTTATTGATAAAGTAGGCTAAACTTTTTAGCAATATTGATTTCCTGCACAACATGTGATTGACTCTCTGTGGTGATTGACAGGTTACTGCTACATGAAGTAAATGACAACAACATGAACTTGGGGAAACAAAATGGCTGCCAGCTCATTTCTTTTCTCTGGGTTTTGACCAGACAACTCTGGCATTGACTTCAGAGAGGATAAATACTCACTAATAATGAGACATCAATCTGCTCAGTTTGTGTTCCTCTGACGAAGGTTCTTGTCTTTGTGGTTGTTGGTGGAGTTAGTTTTCCTGTAATAGGATACACACAGGCTGAGTTAGACTGGGTTACCGTCAAAACAAAGCTAATACACTGATAATACACCAGATTGCACCAGACATTGGTCAAAAACTTTACATCTACTTAGCAGTAAAAAAGGTTTGTAGAATATACTGTATGCATGACTGAAAGGCAATCTACCCCAGGGTTCCTGTCAAATCGGAACATTTGAATTGGAAGATCAATTTCAGTTTTACAAAATATAATTGAGCCCAACTCTGGTGTACAGCAGTTTACAGAAACAGAAACACAAAAACACTAGAGCAAAACACCATACAGAGACCTAAACACTAGAGCAAAACAGACCACACAGAGACCTAAACACCTAGAGCAAAACACCACTCACATGTTTGGCACGAGAACCTAAACACTAGAGCAAAACACATACAGAGACCTAAACATAGAGCAAAAACCACACAGAGACCTATAACACTAGAGCAAAACACCATACAGAGACCTAAACACCAGAGCAAAAACACCATACAGAGACCTAAACACTAGAGCAACACACCATACATAGACCTAAACACTAGAGCAAAACACCATACAGAGACCTAAACACTAGAGCAAAACACCAATACAGAGACTAACACTAGAGCACAAACCACCATACATAGACTAAACACTAGAGCAAACACACACCAATACATAGACCTAAAACACTAGAGCAAAACACCATACAGAGACATACACACTAAGAGCAAACACATACCATAGACCTAAACACTAAGAGCAAAACACCATACAAGAGACCTAAGACACTAGAGCAACACACATACATAGACCTAAACACTAGAGCACTAAAACCATACAACGGACTAAACCTAGTAGGCAAAACATACATAGACTAAACACTAGAGCAAAACACCATACAGAGACGCTAACACTAGAGCAAAACACCATACAAGACTAAAACACACGACACATAGACCTAAAACTAGAGACAAAACACGCCAACTATAGAGACCTAGAACACTAGAGCAAAACACCATACATAGACCTAAACACTAGAGCAAAACACATAACAGAGACCTAAACACTAGAGCAAAACACCATACAATACACCTAAACACTAGAAAAACAACACCATACATAGACCTAAACACTAGAGCAAAACACCATACAGGCCTAAACACTAGAGAGGCAAAACTAACCTAGAGACCTAAACACTAGAGCAAAACACCATACAGAGACCTAAACACTAGAGCAAAACACCACACATATGACCTAAACACTAGTGCAAACAACCATACATAGACCTAACACTAGAGCAAAACACAATACGACCTAAAACACACCACACATAGACCTAAACACTAGGCAAAACACCATACATAGACCTAAAACACTAGAGCAACACACCATAACATAGACCTAAACACTAGAGCAAAACACCAATACAGAGACCTAAACACTAGAGCAACAACACCAGTACATAGACCTAAACACTAGAGCAAAAACAGCAATACAGAGACGTAAACACTAGAGACACACCATACATAGACCTAAACACTAGAGCAAAACACCAATTAGCAATGAGACCTAAACACTAGAGCTAAACACACCAAAAACATGAAGAACACCTAACACAACTAGAGCAAACACCATAACAGAGACCTAACACTAGAGCAAAACATACAGAACCTAACTAGAGCAAAACACACAACATACATAGACCTAGAACACTAGAGCAAACACGATACAGAGACCTAAACACTAGAGCAAAACACATACAGAGACCTAAAAGGCTAGAGAAAACACCGATAACATATGAACTAACACTAGAGCAAAACCATAACAGAGGGAACTGACACTAGAGCAAAACCATACAGGACCATACAACACTACGAGCAATAACACCATACAGGAGACATAAACCTAGGGCAAAACAGCCATACAAGAGACATAAACACTAGAGCAAAACACATTAGACATACTAGAGCAAACCATACAAGACATACACTAGAGCAAAAACACCCATACAGAGACATAAACACTAACGAGCAAAACACCATAACAGAGCCTATAACACTAGAGCAAAACCCCATACATAGACCTATAACCAACACTAGGATGGCAAAACACCATACATGAAACCTGACAACCACGCTAAAACACATAGAGCAAAAACACATAATAGACCCCTAAAACACAGACCACACATAGACCTAAAACTAGAGCAAACACCAATACATGAGACCTAAACATAGAGCCAACACAACACATTACTAGACGCTAACCACTAGAGCAAAAACACATACAGAGACCTAAACACTAGAGCAACACCATACATAGACTAACAACACCAACGAACCTAGACTAAACACTAGAGCATGGCAAAACAAACATACATAGACCTAAACACTAGATCCGCAAACCACATACATAGACCTAAACACTAGAGCAAAAACCCAATACATAGCACTAAACACTAAGCAAAACACCATACAGAGACCTAAGAACACTAGAGCAAAACAACCATACATAGACCTACAACACTAGAGCAAAACACCATACATAGACCTAAACACTAGAGCAAAACACCATACAGAGACAAATAAACCTAGGCAAAACACCATAGCAGAGACTAAACTAGAGCAAACACCATACATAGACCTAAACACTAGAGCAAAACACCATACATGACACTATACACTAGAGCAAAACCCATACATAGACCTAAACACTATAGAGCTAAACACCATACAGAGCCCTAACACTAGAGCAAAACACCATACATAGACTAAACACTAGAGCAAAACACAATAACATAGACCTAACACACTCAGACGCAAACACCAAATACAGAGACATAAACACTAGAGCAAAACACCATACAGAGACCTAAACACTAGAGCAAAAACACATACATAGACTCTAAACACACCACATGAACATAGAACTAAACACTGAAGCAAAACACCATACAGAGCCTAAACACTAGAGCAAACAGCATACATAGACTAAACACTAGAGCAAAAACACAACATACTAGACCTAAACACTAGAGCAAAACACCAATACAAATAGACAAAACACTAGAGCAAAACACCAACCATACATAGACTAACAACATAGAGGCACACATACAGAGACCTAAACACTAGAGCAACACACCATACGAGACATAAACACTAGAGCAAAACACCATACAGAGACCTAAAACTAGAGGCAACACACCACACTAGACCTAAAACACTAGAGCAAAACACCATACAGCGACCTAAACACTAGAGGCAAAACACCATACAGAGACCTAAACACAGAGCAACACATCTAGCAAACACCATACAGGACCTAAACACTAGAGCAAAACACCATACAGAGACCTAAACACTAGAGCAAAACACCATATCCAGAGCACCATAACCGCCTAGAGCAACACACCATACTAGGACCTTAAACACTAAGATGCAAACACACCACATACATAGACCTAAACACTAGAGCAAACACCATACATAGACCTAACACTAGAGCAAAACACCATACAAGACCTAAAACTAGAGCAAAACACCATACATAGACCTAAACACTAGAGCAAAACACGCATACATAGACCTAAACACTAGAGCAAAACACCATACAGAGACAACTAACACACTAGAGCAAAACACCATACAATAGACCTAAACACTAGAGCAAACACACATACATAGACCTAACAACACTAGAGCAACACACACCATACAGAGACCTAAACACTAGAGCAAAACACCATACAGAGAACCCTAAGCACTAGAGCAACACACCACACAAGACCTAAAACAACTAGAGCAAAACACCATACAGAGACCTAAACACTAGAGCAAAACCCATACATAGACCTAAACACTAGAGCAACACACCATTACATAGAACTAAACACTAGAGCAACACACCATACATAGACCTAAACACTAGAGCAAAACACCATACAGAGACCTCTAAATCAAGAAATGATTGTAACATGGATGCACTTACATTGGTCCAGCTGGTTCGTCATCTGATGCACAAAGGGAAAATATGAAGAAATGAAGACAAATGAAGACGACAACAAAAAATACTTTGTTTAAGATTATCAGCTGAAAATATCTTCTGAAAAAATGACAGGAAGAAAATGGTGCATGCTGGTGGTGAATTGTTTGGGTAGAAAGTACAGTATTCCTTAAAGAAGCAATGTGTTACAGTGGTAATATGAATGACTGTAACACATTGTCTGGTTGGGGGCTTGGTTAAATGATGTTCATAGACAGTTTTGTGTGTTACACAATTCCATAATTTTGGAATTTAACTTAGTTCCACGAGTTCCATAAATTGATTAAATTAAGTTCCATCAATTCCATATGTGAAGGAACTAAACTTGCGCTCAAAACCATGCTGATGGAATCGCAGGTGAAGAAGTTAAATAGTGTATTGGCCCTATACTGAATGGAAGCCATCTTTAAACGTAACAGGAAAGGACACTCACAGTCACAATCACACCAAATGCAGTCAAAAAGAGCCACAAAACCCACATGAGATGAGAAAGTGATTATGAATTTCAAGCAGAAGTTTAAATTCCTTTTCGTTACAAACATACATGCATAGACAGACAAGCTGCGCACCAAAAGGTCTATTCACTCACTGCATCGAAATTGACCAACACAAAGTAAACAATTTTAGTCCTGTGTGGCTCAGTTGACAGAGGATGGTGCTTGCAACGCCAGGGTTGTGGGTTCGATTCCCGCTGAGGCCACCCATACGAAAACAATTATGCACGCAGGACTGTAAGCCGCTTTTGATAAACGCATCTGCTTAATGGCATATATTATATTATATTAATTGACTCCTTATAAAAGCATATTATGCTACTAGCATAAAATAGGGAATACAATAATTGAAAACTGAAGATGACCTTGAAGGTGACCTTGGCACAATATACTATTTTGTTGTTGTATAATACAAGCTGTACAAGACTGTGACTGTGAACTTACATAGAGAAGCAGCCTAAGCAGTAAGATAAGAGACATTCTAATTTAAGGTTCTATAGAAAACCCAGTTAGCAAAACTGGTTACACGACCAGATAACAACCAAAATATGACGTCTCGATAACGTCTCGATGACGTCTTGGTGCCGTCATGAAAATAAAAAATAAACATCTTTACAAGTCACGGTTTGATTGTAAACTGGTAATATGACATCCTCTCAACCAGAAAATCTGTTTTAAAACCAGAAAATGACGTCCGTTTGACATCACGTGCCAAATCGTGCCCACTGGGGATAGATATGAATGTACAGAATGTTGTGTGGATGTAGCCTGGGGTCAGATCTGTTTGTGCTGTCTTGCCAACTCATATGGTCATTGTTTGGCATGACAACAACCCACAGGAGTAAGCTACTGTACACAGCACAAACGGATCAGGCTAGCTTGGATGGTTTGGACATAAGCTTAGATGCTGATTGAAACTCAAGAGACATGCAGTCTGTCACTTACCAAACATAGGTTGTGTTATGCAATTTGGGAAAGAGGGGGGAAAATATTACACAGTAATACCCTAATTGTATATTCTAAACTTGTTTTAGCACTGCTAATATATATTACACTAAGGGATGGGGCGTGTGCGTGTGCGTCGTGGTGAGTGTGTGTGTGTGTGTGTGTGTATGCGTTGCTGCGTCCTGCGTGGTGTCTGATGTGTATGTGTGTGTGCGTGTTGATGTGTGTGCGTCGCGTGTTGTGTGTGTCGCTTGTTGCGTGCGTGTCGTGTGTCTTCTGTGGTGGTGTGCGTGTGTGTGTGTGTGTGTGTGTGTGTCGGTGTGTTGTGTGTGTGTGTGTGTGTGTGTGTGTGTGTGTGTGCTTTGTGTGGTGTGTGTGCGTGTGTGTGTCAGACCTTCGCAGTGACATCGTGCTCTGTCGTACCTGCCACTATCTAGCCTGCGCCTGCACTCAATCAATTCAGCTCTGGTTGCTTCACTCAACGCGGACGCACACACACACCACCACACACACACACACACACACACACACACACACACACACACACACACACACACACACACACACACACACACCACACACACACACACACACACACACACACACACACCACACACACACGCACACACACAACACACATACACAGTTCGTATAGGACACACCTTGTCAGGACAATACTCCAGTGATAGAATATTCATTGGGTAATATGCATGCTAGCCAACAGGGGAAATGGTTCGATTATTAATAACGACTGTCGAAGTGCCGCCTGGCTTGCTCCTCACTGGGTACCCTGGTTCCCTATTATTACAGGAGCCCTATTGGCCCACTGTCCAAAAATAGTGCACTATAAAGGGAATAAGTACCATAGCATTCTTTGAAATCTCCTGCTTCTCCAGTAGCCGTGACATTTGATCCTTGGAGCGCTGCGCTGGATGGTTCACTGGGCAGTGTTGCTTCTGGACGATTACAGTTGAGGCACATGTTAGGCACTGAACGATAGTTAATCTCTAGACCTGGAGTGACGAATGTTAGTGTGGGAGAGGCCAGCTGCGTGTGCATTGACGAGTAGTGATAGGTGGGAGTTAGCCAGCTTGGGACGGAGTGTCTGGACGGGTACTATCTGGGACGATGTATAGACTAGCTGGGACGGTTGCGGAGCGGTTTAGAACTAGCCTGGGACGGCTTGTTAGCTAGTGACTGTAGGGCTGGGACGAATGTTATAGACTCAGCTGGGGACGAATGTATCTAGCAGCTAGGCAGTACGGCATGTTGCAGCTGGACGATGTATAGGACTGGGATGTAGCATCTGGAGCGATTGTTAGACCTTAGCTTGCGGATACGCGATGTTAGACTAGCTGGGACGAGATGTTAGGCCAGCTGGGACGAATGTTTAGCCCGCCACCCCAGTGGGACGATGTTAGGCCTAGGCGGACGATGGTAGAGCAGCTGGCGATGTTGACTTCAGGCTGGCGAGCGTATGTTAGACTAGCTGGACGCACGTGTTAGCCAGCTGACGATGTTAGGCACTGGACGATGTTAGACTAGCCTGACCCGATGCTTGCAGTGAGGACGTGTAGCCACTGGACCGAGTGTTTGAGACTAGCTGGACGATGTTATAGGCCGCGGGACGAAGTGTAGGCCCTGGGACGGATGTTAGTAGCGCTGGGACGATTGACCTAGCTGGACGATTGTAGCTAGTGGGACGAGGTTTGCCAAGCACTGGACCGATGTTAGCCAGCTGGGACGACAGTGTTAGGCCAGCTGGGACGATGTTTAACTAGCAGGAGGAGACGAGATCGGCTGTGTAGCAGCTCTGGGGACCGATGTTAGGCCAGCTGGGGGACGATGTTAGAGCACAGCTGGACGAGTTAGACTAGCGGGACGGTAAGACTAGCGGGACGATGTTTAGAGCAGTGGGACCCGCATGTATAGGCCAGCTGGTGACGAGTTAGACTAGCTGGGACTGCAGTTAGACTAGCTGGGACGATGGCACTGGGTGTTAGCACCAGCTGGGACGATGGTTAACATAGCTGGACGTGTTTTCGACGTAGGCAGCTTGGGACGCATGTTAGACAGGCTGGGACGATGTTAGGACAGCTGGGACATTTAGCCACTAGCTGGAGACGATGTTAGCCAGCTGGGGCGATGTAGGACTAGTCTGGGACGATGTTAAGAACTAGCTGGGGACGATGTTAGCCAGCTGGACGGAATGGTGTAGACATAGCTGGGAGCGATTTAACTCGTTGGACGGATAGCGCTGGGACGGATGTGTAGGCCAGCGGACGATGTTAGACCTAGCTGGGAAACGATTGGAGAGCAGCTGGGGACGAGTAGCGTGGCATTAGGCCAGCTGGGACGATTGTTAGACTAGCTGGACGTATAGTAGACTAGCTGGGGACGAGGTGGCTAGGCCAGCGGAGATGGGCGGGACAAGCTGGGACAGATGTTAGGACTAGCTGGGACGATGTGCAGGCTGGACGCATTGCCAGCATGGGACGTAACTAAGCTGCTTTGAGTGGGACGTTTACATGTTAGACCAAGCTGGCCGATGTTAGCAAGTAGTTTAGTGGTAACCAATGTTGGAACACATGTCCCTGCTCCACTGCGGTGTAATATGAGAGGAACCTGATCATGCGGGGGGTTTGTGGAGAGTTAACCCCTGCATCATGTGGGGTTAACTAAAGAGGAACCCTGATCACTGCTGGGGTCAATATGAGAGTAAAACCCTGATCACGGTCTGGGTTTAATAGGAGAGTAAAACCCTGATCCATCTGGTTAATACATAGGAGAGGAAACCCTGATCCACTGTGGCGTTAATATGACGGTAAACCCGAATTCACTGGTGGTAATAACCGGAGGAAACCCGTGATCACTAGCGGCGTCTAATATGAGAGTAACACCCTGATCGACTGTCGGGTTACATATGAGAAGGTAAACCACTGAATCACTGTGGGTTAATATGAGAGTAAACCTGATCACTGTGGGTAATAGGAGACGTAACCCTGATCTCACCTGGTGGCGTTATAGGAGAGAAACCTGATCACTGTGGGTTAATATTGGGGTAAACCCTGATCACTGTGGTTAATAGGAGAGTAACCTGATCATGCGGGTTATATGGTGAGAGCAACCCTGATCACGTGGTAAATGAGGACTTACCCGAACATGAGGTATAGGGGTAAACCCTGTTACTGTGGGTTAATATGAGGGGATAACCCTGATCACGTGTGGAAAATAGGAGAGTAACCTGCTCACTGTGGGTTAATCATGAGGGTAATCCTATGCACTATGCGGTTGATAGGAGAGTAAACTGGATCACTGTGGGTTTAATATGAGGGTAACCCTGATCACTGTGGTTAATAGCGTAAACCCTGAACGCCGTGTCTAATAGGAGATAAACCCTGATCACTGTGGGGTTAAGATGAGAGTAAACCCTGATCATCTGTGGTTATATGAGCGTTTACAACATTGACGCTGTGGGTTAATAGCGATGAGTAAACCTAGATCCTGTGGGTCGTATAGAGTCATGTCCTGGGATAGAGGGTAAAGCCCGAACGACGGCGTGAGGTTAATCAGAGAGAGTAACACCTGATCACTGTGGGTGACTATGGAGGGTAACCCTGATGCCACGTGTGGGTTTAATAGGAGAGTAACCCCTGATCACTTGTGGTTAATATGAGAGGGTAAACCCTGTCACTAGTGGGTGTAATATGAGGGTCAAACCTGAACTACGCGTGGTAATCAGGTAGGCGGTAAACCCTGAAACGCCGCTAGGTTAATGTAGCGAGAGTAACCGCTGAATCACTGTGGGTTAATATGGTAACCACTATCTTGGGTAAGATAGAACCTGATGCACTGTGGGTTAATATGAAGGGGACACCCTGATCAACGTTGGGATATGGGAGAGTAAACCCTGTCATACTGTGGTTATATTGATGAGGGTAACCGCTGATCACTGCTGGGTTAACTAGTAGGGACATGACAATTGTAGTGTTCCGGGTCTAGCCCTGCATCTGTGGGAAATGAGAGTAACCGCTGATCACTGTGGTTTAATCGAGTACAGATTGGGTATAGGTAAGAGTAACCGCTGTATCACGTTGGAATAGTGGGTAACATATATGGTGTAAGGAAGTAACCTGATACTGTGGGGTTAATAGTGAGGTAAACCTGATCACTGGGGTTAAATATGGAGAGAATAGCATATCCCGGTTTATTGACGACCTGCACGGTTAATAGTAGGGTAGAACCCTGACGCCGTAGTTAAAGGGAGCATTAACGCTGATCCACTGTGGGTTAAGTGAGAGGTAAACCCTGATCACTTGGGTTAAGTCTATGTAGGGAGATGAACACCTGAGCTGTTGGGTTTAATAGTGAAGGGGTAACCCGATCACCTTGTGGGTAATAGAGGGTAAACCCGTGATCAGCCTGTGGGTTTAAGACGGTATACCCTGATCGCTCTGTGGTTAATAGGAGAGTAAACCCTGATCACTGTGGGTCATAGGAACTCATGTGGGAAGTAGTAACCCTGATCACTGTTTGGTTATATGAGAGGTAAACCCGTGATGACTGTGGGTTAATTAGTAGAGTAAACCCTGATCACTGTGGGTATCTTGCATCGAGAAGTCAAACCCTGATCATGTGTGAAGTTAGGCTAACTGCCTGGGTATGAGGAGTAAAACCCATTGATCACACCTGTGGGTTAATAGAGACAGTTAAACCCATGATCACTGTGCGTTATATTAGAGGTAAACCGCTGTGGCATGTAGTGGTTAATACGGAGAGGTAAGACACTGAGTCAGCTGTGTGGTTCAATATGAGAGTTAACCCTTTGACACAGTGTGGGTTAATCTATGAGCGGTAAACGCCTGATACTGTGGTTTATATTAGAGAGTACCTGATCACACTGGGTAATAGGAGAGGAACTGCTGATCCTCACTGTGGGTAATATTTGGGTGTAACCTGATCACTGTGGGTTTAGTAGGGTTAAACCCTGAAACCCTAGGTTAAAGGAGTAACCCTGATCACTGTCGGTTAAGATGAGAAGAAACCCTGAGCACTGTGGGTTAATATGCAGGGTAAACCTGACGCTGCTGGGTTAATAGAGGTAAACCCTGATCACTCGTGGGTTATAGTAGCGGGGGGTTTAACCCCTACCCAAACCGGGGTTATAGCGGAGTAACCTGATCACTTGTGGTAAATGAGGGTAACGCACGTGATCACTGTGGTTATAGGAGGTGAAACCCTAATCACGGGGGTTAATATGAGGGTAACCCTGAACACCGCTGGGTACATGTAGGGTAAACCATGAACGCCGTAGCGTTAATTAGGAGAGTAAACCCTGATCACTGTGGGAGAGATGAAGTTAAAACCCTGATAACTGTGGTAATATGAGGGTAAACCAGATGAACGCTGTTGGTAATAGCGAATAAACCCTGACTCAATCGTGCGGTTAATAGTAGGGTAAACCCCGAAAACACGGTGGGTTAATAGCGAGAGTAACCCTGTCACTGTGGCGTTATGGAGAGTTAAACCTTGATGCACGGTGGGTAATATAGAGTTAACCCTACTCACCTGTGGGTTAATAGGAGGAGTAAACCCCTGATCACTGTGGGTAATATGAGATAACCCCTGATCAATGTGGGTTAATGGAGTAAAGCCTGCATAACTGTGGTTTAATATGCGGGGAAGACCCTTGATCATGTGGGTTAATATGCAGAGGTAACCTGATCACTGTGGGGTTAATAGGAGAGTAAAACCCTGCACTGGTTAATAGGAGAGAAACCTGATCGCGTGGTAATAGGGAGTAAACCCTGATCCTGTGCGGTTAAATAGGAGAGTAAACCCTGATCACTGTGGGTTAATATGAGGGTAAACCCTGATCACTGCGGGTTAATATGAGAGGAAACCCTGATCACTGTGGGTTAATATGAGGGTAAACCCTGATCACTGTGGGTTAATATGAGAGGAAACCCTGATCACTGTGGGTTAATATGAGGGTAAACCCTGATCACTGTGGGTTAATAACAGAGTAAACCCTGATCACTGTGGGGTAATAGGAGGGTAAACCCTGAACGCTGTGGGTAAACTAAGATTACTTGGGTTAGCCCTCCACTACATCACTGGTTGTTAGGTCAACAGCTGATTGGGAAGGATATTCATATATACAGAGAGAACTACAGTATGTTTTAAAAATGTAGTAATATCTGCAGCATTGAAGAACGTCGACTATTGTTTTCCTCCACTTTGAAAACAATGAATTATTTGAAAAGGCCTATCTGCAAACTATACTTGACCACAAAAACAAARAAAAACATKAAAATGAGAACAAACKACAAATCAAAATGGCCGCCATGACWGATWTGGTCTCAGACTCCTGACTCACCGTCTTGTATGTCGTCTGGCTTCTTGCGTTTCTCATAGACCACGATGATGACGACCAGGATYATGACCTCGGCCAGGACGCCCAGCAGAGGCCAAAGCCAGGCCAGGTAGCTCCGGACCCGCAGCACAGACACCACGGACGACGTGCCGATCACGTTGCTGGCGTTGCACTGATACTCCCCCGGGTCGGAGACGATGTCCAGGTTGATGATGCTCAGCTCAGTGTAGTTGTCTTTGTTGTTAATGAAGAAACGGCCGGAGGAATTTTCAATGTCCTGAGGGGAAGAGGAGGGAGGGGGAGAAGAGAAAGACAGGGGTGGAAGAAAATGAGAGAAGTGATTATGGCATGTGTGCCAATGTTCTGGGAGAAGAAAAACCACAACAACTACAACAACCACCACCACAACCACCACCACAACCACATCCACAACCACATCAACCACCACCACCACCACCACAATGCACACAACCACACAACACCACCACAAAACCAACCACCACCACCACATCCACAAACAACCACCCATCAACAACACCACCACATCCACAACCACCACACACAACACCACCCACCACAACACCACCACTACAACCACCACCACACACACAACCACCACCACACACCACAACCACCACATACCACAACCACACATCACAACAACACCACAACCACCACCACCACAACCACCACAACCACCACCACACACCACAACATCACCAACAACCACACACCACAACACCCAATCCACAACACCACCACCACACCACCACCACACCCACACACCACCACAACCACCACCACCAACCACCACCAACCACAACAACCACCACACACCACCACCACCACACAAAACCACCACCACACACCAACAAACCACCACCCACCACACACACCACCATCCACACAACACCACCACCACCACCACCACCAAACCACCCACCACACATCCACAACAACAAACCACAACAACCACCACACAAACCACCACCACACCACCACACACCACAACCACAACACCACCACCACAAACCACAACATCCACCACAACCACCACCACCACAACCACCAACACACACCACAACCACCCACACACCACCACCACCACCACACCCACAACCACCACCACCACCACAACCACCCACATCACACAACCACAACCACCATCACCACAACCACCACACCCCACCACACCACCACAACCACCAACCACCACACACAACCACCACTCCCACAAACCACCACACCACAACATCCACACAACAACACCAACCACCACCACCACACTACCACCAAACACCAACCACCACCACACACCACCACCACCACAAACCACCACCACCACCACAAACCACAACCACAAACACCACACCACAACAACCACCACACCACAACACTACCAACAACACCACCACACAACCACCACATCCACCACCCACCACAAACCACCACCACACAACACCCACACCACCACCCACAACCACACCACCACCAACCAACCACACACAACCACCACAACCACCACACAACCACCACCACAACCACCACCACACCACCACAAAAAAACCCAAACCCCCCACCAAAAAAAAAAAACAAACAAACCCCACCACACCACAACCACAACCACCACCACCACACATACCACAACACCACCACACACACAACCACACCACAACACCACACCACACAACCCCACCACCACAACCACCAAAACCACCACCACACCACCAACACACCAACCACAACAATGACCACAACACCAACACACACAACCAACCACAACCACACAACCACCACAACACAAACCACACAACCACAACAACCACCACAACCACACACCACAACCACAACAACCACACACCACCACACACCACCACACAACCACACAACACCACAACCAACACAACACACCACCACCACACACAACAACCACCCACAACAACCACACCACAACCACCACACACAACCAACCACCACACAACAACCACCACAACAACCACCACAACAACACCACCACACCACACCCACACCAACACCACACACCCACAACACACACAACCACACATCCACCACACCACATCCACACACTCACCACAACAACCACCACCCCACACCACAACACCACACACAACCACCACATCCACCACTACCACACCACCACACCACACCACACACCACCACCACACAACCACACAACCACCACAACACACCACCACCACACTACACACTCCACACACCCACACCACAACACACCACCCCACCACCACAACAACCACCACCACAACAACAACCACACACAACCACCACCACCACAACCACCACAACCACCACACAAACACACAACAAACCACCACATCCACCACACCAACCACCACACCACACCACAAACCCCACCACCATTCAAAACCACCACCACCAACAACCACACAACACAACCACCACACCACCACATCACACCACAAACCACCACATCCACCACTACCACACCACCACCACAACCACCACCACCACCACCACCACAACAACCACCACCACAACCACCACCACCACAACCACCACACACAACACCACCACAACAACCACCACACACAACCCACCACACACCACCACCACACCACAACCCACAACCACCCAACCACAACAACCACCACCACCACCACCACAACACCACCACAACCACCCACAACCACACACCCACAACCACAACCACAACAACAACCACCACACACACACCACAACACCACAACCACCACACCACAACAACAGACATACCATGTAGAACCCATTGTCCGTTTGTGCCAGGTCCAGATAGGGTAGGGGTAGCCAGTGGCCTTACAGTAGAGCAGGGCCTTCTGGCCCTCGTTCTTATTGTCACTACGCTTGTGGCCTGTGATGTCAGGACCAGCTGGAATGAGGGCACAACCAATCAGAACAAAGGAAATCAAAAACAAGGAATGCAATGATAACAACATTGTGGTTTACTAATAATAATGTATGTTATCACATAAAAAACTCTCAGGGCTAATGAGAGTTTTTACACCAAATGGTGTATTTATTTTTGAAAAGGGCCCACAGGGCTCTCTGGTCAAAAGTAGTGCAATATGTAGGGAATAGGGTACCATTTGGAATATACAGAATGAAGGCAATGCCAGTTTTACTATTAATACAATGTTATCACATAATTTGGCAATAAGGCACGAGGGGGTGTGGTATATTGGCCATATACCACAAACCCCTAGAGTGCCTTATTGCTTTTATAAACTGGTTACCGATGTAATTAGAGTAGCAAAAATACATGTTTTGTCATACCCATGGTATACAGTCTGATATACCACGGCTGTCAGCCAATCAGCATTCAGGGCTCGAATCACGCAGTTTATAATAATGCTTTTAGTGCTTGTATTCCAAATAGCACCCCATTCCTTATACAGTGCACTATTTTATGGGCCCCGGTTAAAAGTAGTGCACTATATAGGGAATAGGGTGCCACTGGATAGGGAATAGGGTGCTACTGCGGAGGTATAGTGCACTATATAGGGAATAGGGGGCTACTGCGGAGGTATAGTGCACTATATAGGGAATAGGGTGCCACTATATAGGGAATAGGGTGCCACTATATAGGGAATAGGGTGCTACTGCGGAGGTATAGTGCACTATAAATAGGGAATAGGGTGCCACTGGGGAAGGCACCCAATGAAGGCAATGACAGTTTTACTAATAAAACTCATAATAAAGTCTCATGGTGTGTTAACATCAGGGTTGGGGTCAATTCCATTTTGAATTCTGTCAATACAGGAAGTAAACTGAACCTATGGAGTGCCCTATTTAGATATATACATTCACAGGACAGATTATTAGGTACACCACCATGTTCACGAAAATGGATTGCTCCTACAGACAGTGAGTCACGTGGCCGTTGCTTACTATATAAAAGCAAGCAGACAGGCATCTAGTTACTGTTTGATTGAACGTTATAACGGTGCAAAACGAGTGACGTAAGTGACTTTGAGCGTGGTATGATTGTTGGTGCCAGGCGCACTGGTTCCAGTATCTCCGAAACGGCATCCTGGGCTTTTCACACACGACAGTGTCTAAGGGTTTACAGAGAATGGTGAGACGAACACAAAACATCCAGTCTGCGGCAGTCCTGTGGTCGACAACAGCTCGTTGATGAGAGAGGTCGAAGGAGAATGGCGAGAACGGTGCACGCTAACAGGCCCGTCTACAAACGGGCAAATAACAGCGCAGTAGAACAGTGGCGTGCAGAACGGCGTCTCGGGAACGCACAACTCGTCGGTCCTCGTCAGGGATTGGCTGTTGCAGCAGACGACCACACCGGGTTCCACTCCTATCAGCTAGAAACAAGAAGGAGACCACCAACACCGGGCAACTGAGGAGTGGAAAAACATTGTCTGGTCTGACGAATCACGATTCATGTTGTATCATGCTGATGGCAGAGTCGGGATTTGGCGTAAGCAGCAAGAATCCATGGACCCATCCTGCCTGGTGTCAACGGTACATACATAGTTATCATATACAGGTGGTGGTAGTGTACTGGTGTGGGTGGAACGATAAAAATCAATTGATACGAATTGAGCAACGAATGTTTACGCCACCATGTAGAATCAATGACCCGAATAATTCAGGCTGTTCTGGAGGCAAAGCCGGGTCCGACACGGTACTAGGGTGTACCTAATAAACCAGCCACTGAGTATGTTCTCCATGTTTGCTGTAGTACAAATAAAACATTTTTGGCTGAGATTCCATTACTAAGCCTACATTATTTCCTGGGTTAGTTGCCCAGATCTGACGACACAACCTTAAAATTAGTACATTTTGATTTTTACATCAKCAGKTAKAAATTAAGAGAAACGATGAAACTCAATAAAATTCTCTTTCACAAAAATGTTGGTWTATTYTCCCATACAATAATCTGTACACTTAATTTTTTGTTGCCAAATGTTTTTGGGGTTTGTTATATATGTAATTTTCTGACCCCACTGCAATTCCCCCGTGACCCCACTAGAGGTTGCAACTCGACTGTGAATACCACTGCCTTAGTGTAATGATCGGCCTTGGCACGATCTTGCAGACCTTGGCACGATCTTGCAGACGTACACTCTCTGTTATCACTTTGTGTTGTATACAGACTACGGTTATTGTATACAGACTACAGTTATCATATACAGAATAAAGTAATTGATTACAGAATACAGTTATTGATTACAGAATACAGTTATTGTATACAGACTACAGTTATCATATACAGAATACAGTAATTGATTACAGAATACAGTTATTGATTACAGAATACAGTTATTGTATACAGACTACAGTTATCGTATACAGAATACAGTAATTGATTACAGAATACAGTAATTGATTACAGAATACAGTTATTGTGTACAAATACAGTTATCGTATACAGAATACAGTTATCGTATACAGAATACAGTAATTGATTACAGAATACAGTAATTGATTACAGAATACAGTTATTGTGTACAAATACAGTTATCGTARACMGTCTACAGTTCAGTTTCAGTGAGAGTTAACCACCTTGATACTAGTAGCATGTGTAAAGGGATTACTACTCTGCTCTGAAATCACTCTGTGAATAAATACATATTGTGGCATCCATTTATCAGTTACATTGTTTTACATTTTTGTCATTTAGCAGACACTCTTATCCCGAGAGACTTACGAGACCAATCAGGGTTAAGTGGCTTGCTCAAGGGCACATCGACAGATTTTTATCACATAGTTGGCTCGGGGATTCAAACCAATTACCTTTTGGTTACTGCCAGTGAAACAAGCTAGGGATGATGCTAGGGATGATTCTCTGATTCTGATGCAGAGTGGTTGGAAAGAGCCTTATACAGTAATCCTCCAATCAGACAGACAGACAGACCAGCCACCATCTGCTACCTCTGAGCTGTCCCTCTACTGGTTAGATATGTAACAGTATAACTTTAAACCGTCATCAATGTAACAGTATAACTTTAGTACGTCCCCTCGCCCCGACCTCGGGCGCGAACCAGGGACCCTCTGCACACGTCAACAACGGTCGCCCACGAAGCGTCGTTACCCATCGCTCCACAAAAGCCGCGGCCCTTGCAGAGCAAGGGG
>NW_019946089.1:27307-35197 GCF_002910315.2 Salvelinus sp. IW2-2015
CTTCAGGCTGTATTTACACAAAACAAACACCACAAGACAATCAATCCTCTAGTCTGAACAGTGTTTAGTTTAACAGTGTTCAGTTCTACAGTGTTTAGTTCTACAGTGTTCTGTTCTACAGTGTTCTGTTCTACAGTATTTTGTTCTACAGTATTTAGTTCTACTGTGTTCAGTTCTACAGTATTTAGTTCTACAGTGTTCTGTTCTACAGTATTTTGTTCTACAGTATTTAGTTCTACTGTGTTCAGTTCTACAGTATTTAGTTCTACTGTGTTCAGTTCTACAGTATTTAGTTCTACAGTGTTCTGTTCTACAGTGTTCTGTTCTACAGTGTTCTGTTCTACAGTGTTCAGTTCTACAGTATTTAGTTCTACAGTGTTCAGTTCTACAGTATTTAGTTCTACAGTATTTAGTTCTACAGTGTTCTGTTCTACAGTGTTCAGTTCTACAGTATTTAGTTCTACAGTGTTCAGTTCTACGGTATTTAGTTCTACGGTGTTCTGTTCTACGGTGTTCAGTTCTACAGCAATTAGTTCTACAGTGTTCTGTTCTACAGTGTTCAGTTCTACAGTGTTGTGTTCTACAGCAATTAGTTCTACAGTATTTAGGAATACTGTGTTTAGTTCTACAATGTTTAATTCTAAGTGCCTCTGACGTCAGAAGCATTGCCTGCGTCCCAATAATCACTCCTTTTTTTGGAAATGTGCAAGGAAACAATTATCGTCGCTGTCTGATGAAAACCTTGTATCTCTAAAAGAGATCATCCAGGTTTTCACATTAATGAACATACAATTATAAAACGTATTCTGAATAAATATTCTTGGTCCTAGTGTCATGACATGTTCAAAGTAGAGTGGAGTTATTGCTTTCAATACATGTAAACAATTGGCAGAAATGGAGATCTCCCAATTTAGCCCAACACATATACAATCCAATGCTTGTGTATCTGTAGGGCAGGTTGTATATCAGTAGGGCAGATTGTATATCAGTAGGGCAGATTGTATATCTGTAGGGGAGATTGTATATCAGTAGGGCAGATTGTACAACTAAGAGATAACATCACCCAGTTGTCCACAACACAGCGTTAGAATACTAAGATAGAACATCACCAGCTGTCACAACACAGGTTAGAAATACTAAGAGAGAACATCACCCAGCTGTCACAACACAAGCCTGTGTCGATGTCTCTATCGGCGGGCTGGGGGTCAATTCCATTGCAATTCAGGTCAATCGGAAGTACACTGAAAATTCCAATTGAATTGGTCCTCATTGCTTTTTAAGTGATTTTAAATGATCTAACATTGAAAAGAGAACAAGAAAAGAAACCATTTGAGGTGGAATTGACCCCGACGATTTGAAATGAACGGACCCCGACATGATGGAAATGGACTTGACCCCGACTGATTGAAATGGAACTGACCCCCGACTGATTTTGAAATGGAACTGACCCCGACTGATTTGAAATGAACTGACCCCGACTGATTTGAAATGGAAACTGACCCCGACTGATTTGAAATGGAACTGACCCCGACTGATTTGAAATGGAAACTGACCCCGACTGATTTGAAATGCTAAACTGACCCCAACCCGATGTCTTATTGGTGTTTTCATAACCTTCTCTCCACTGAAAAATTCTAATTTCCAATTCCCCTCATTGTTTTTCAAGATTTGTTATTTCCAGTTTATTTCCTGAATTGGAGCGTATATTGAAATGGAATTACTATTGAAGTGTCTTATTGGCTGTTCAGAGACGTCAATCGACTCGTCGGACCCATATCACGCTGCCAGTTGGTCACCACAGCCTGCCCCCCACCTGCAGTTGCCAACCTAACTTCAGCCCACAGCACCCACACGAGAGCTTCTGATGAAGAATGGGGAGGAGATCAAAGGAGAACCCGCGGACAGAGGGCCAACACGCGAGTACTAGTATGTCCCCATCAACACCAGAACCCTGGCCCTAACCTTCACCAATTCCCATCAAGCCTTGAACCCCATTCTAACACCCAGAACCCTGGCCCTAACCTACCAATCCCCATCAACCCGACCTATCTAACACCCAGAACCCTGGCCCTAACCTTGACCAATTCCATCACCTGAAACCCCATCTAACACCCAGAAACCCTGGCCGTAACCTTCACCAATCCCATCAAACCCGAACCCCATCTAACACCCAGAACCCTGCCCTAACCTTCACCAATCCTATCAACCCGAACCCCATCTAACACCAACAGAACCCTGCCCTAACCTTCACCAATCCCATCAACCCGAACCTCCATCTAACACCCAGACCCTGTCCCTAACCATTCAGCAATCCCCATCAACCCGAACCTCATCTAACACCAGAACCCTGGCCCTAACCTTAACCCAATCCCATCAAACCCGAACCTCATCTAACACCCCAGAAACCCTGGCCCTAACCTTTAAAACCAGTCCCCATCAACCCGAACCTCAAGCTAACACCAGAACCCTGGCCCTAACCTAAACCAATCCCCATCACCCGAAACCCTTCATCTAACACCCGAACCCTAGGCCCTAACTTCAGCAAATCCCATCAACCCGAAACCTCATCTAAACACCAGAACCCTGGCCCTAACCTTAACCAATCCACATCAACCCGAACCTCATCTAACACCCAGAACCCTGGCCCTAACCTTAACCAATCCCATTCAAACCCGAACCTTCCAATCTAACACCCAGAACCCTGGCCCTAACTAAACCCAATCCCATCAACCAACCTCATCTAACACCCAGAACCCTGGCCCTAACCTTCAACCATCCCATCAAACCGAACCCCATCTAACACCCAGAACCCTGCCCCTAACCTATAACCAATCCATCAACCCGAACCTCATCTAACACCCAGAACCCTGGCCCTTAACCTTCAACCAATCCATCAACCCGAACCTCATCTAACACCCAGAACCCTGGCATAACCTTAAACCAATCCCATCAACCCGACCCCATCTAACACCCATAACCCTCCCTAACCTTCACCAATCCTATTCAACCCAACCTCAAATCTAACACCCAGAACCCTGGCCCTAACCTTAACCAATTCCCAATCAACCCGAACCCCCATCTAACACCCAAAACCCTGGCCCTAACAAACTCACCAATCCCAAATCAAACCAACCCCATCTAACACCCAGAACCCCTGCCCTAACCTAAACCAATCCCATCAACCCGAAACCTCATCTAACACCCAGAACCCTGGCCCCTAACCTTAACCAAATCCCCTCACCCCGAACCCCATCTAACACCCATAACCCTCGGCCCTAAACCTAAACCAATCCCATCAATCCCAGAACCTCATCTAACACCGAACCCGGGCCCTAACCTTCACCAATCCCATCAAACCTGAACCCCCATCTAACACCCAGAACCCTGGCCCTTAACCTTAACCAATTCCCATCAACCACGAACCTCATCTAACACCAGACCCTGGCCCTAACCTTGACCAATCCCATCAACCTGAAACCCCATCTAACACCCAAACCGTGGCCGGAACCTCACCACATCCCAGTCAACCCGAAACCCCATCTTAACACCCAAGAACCCTGGCCTACCTTCACCAATCCTATCAAACCCGAACCCCATCTAACACCAGAACCCTGGCCCTAAACCTTCACCAATCCATCAACCCGAACCCCATCTAACACCCAGGAACCCGGGCCCTAACCTTCAGCAAATCCCATCAACCCGAACCTCATCTAACACCCAGAACCCTGGCCCTAACCTTAAAACCAAGCCCATCAACCACCCCATCACACCCCTAAACCAATCCCATCCACCTCGAACCATCTACACCCAGAAACCCCTGGCCCAACCTTAACCAATCCCATCACCCGAACCCCATCTAACACCCAGAACCCTCTTCTTTAGCCCTAACCTAAACCAATCCCATCAACCTGGACCCCATCTAACACCAGAAAACCCCCCCCCCCCCATGGCCCTAACCAAACCAATCCCATCAACCTGAACCTCATCTAACACCAGAACCCTGGCCCTAACCTTAAACCAATCCGCAATCCAAACCTGAACCCCATCGAACACCCAGAACCCTGGCCCTAACCTTAACCAATCCCATCAACCTGAAACCCCATCTAACACCCAGAACCCTGGCCCTAACCTTAACCCAATTTCCCATCAAACCCAACCCATCTAACACCCAGAACCCTGGCCCACCTAAACCAATCCCATCAACCTGAAACCCCAGTCTTAACACCAGAAACCCTGGCCCTAACCTAAACCAATCCATCAACCCGAACCTTCATCTAACACCCCAGAACCTGGCCCTAACCTAACCAATCCCAATCAACCCGAACCGCATCTAACCACCAGAACCCTGCCCTACCTTCACCAATCCCATCCAACCTGAACCCCAATCTAACACCAGAAACCCCTGGCCCTAACCTTAACAATCCCATCAACCCGAAAACCTCATCTAAACAACCCAGAACCCTGGCCCTAACCCATTGACCAATCCCATCAACCTGAACCCCATCTAAACAACCAGAAACAAACCTGGCCCTAACCTTCACAATCCCATCAACCCGAACCCCATCTAACACCCCAGGAACCCTGGCCCTAACCTTCACCAATCCTATCAACCCGAACCCCATCTAACACCACAGAACCCATGGCCCTGACCTTCACCATCCCATCAACCCGAAACCCATCTAACACCCAGAAACCCTGCCCTAACTTCAGCAATCCATCAACCGAACCTCATCTAAACACCAGGAACCCTGGCCCTAACCTTAACCAATCCATCAACCCGAACCCCATCTAACACCCAAACCTTGGCCCTAACCTAACCAATCCCAATCAACCGGAAACCCCATCTAACACCCAAACCCCTGGCCCTAAACCTTAAACCAATCCATCAACCCGAACCCCCATCTAAACACCCAGAACCCTGGCCCTACCCTAAACAAATCCCACAACCTGGACCCCATCTAACACCCAGGAACCCTGGCCCTAACCTAAACACAATCCCATCAAACCCGAACCTCATCTAACACCCAGAACCCTGGCCTAACCCTGTTAACCAATCCCATCAACCTTGAACCCCATCAACACCCAGAACCCCTGGCCCTAACCTTAACCAATCCATCAACCTGAAACCCCATCTAACACCCAGAACCCTGGCCCTAACCTTTAACCAATCCCTCAACCCGAACCCCATCTAACACCCAAACCCTGGCCCTAACCTAAACCAATCCCATCAACCCGTAACCTCATCTAACACCAGAAAACCCTGGCCCTAACCTTACCAATCCCAATCAACCCGAACCTCCATCTAACACCCAAGAACCTGCCCATAACCTTCACCAATTCCATCAACCCGAACCCCATCTAACCCCAGAACCCTGGCCCCTAACCTTCACCAATCCCATCAACCGAACCTCATCTAACCACCCACGAACCCTTGGCCCCTAACCTTAAACCTTATCCCATCAACCCGAACCCCATTCTCTAACACCAGAACCCTGGCCCTAACCTTAACCAATCCCATCAACCCGAACCTCATCTGAACTCCAGAACCCTGGCCCTAACCTCACCAATCCCATCAACCCGAACCATCTAACACCATAACCCTGGCCCTAACCTTAACCAATCCCATAACCTGAACCCCAAATCTAACACCAGAACCCTGCCCTAACCTAAACAATCCCATCAACCTGCAAACCCCATCTAACACCAGAACCTGCCCTGACCTTAAACCAATCCCCTCAACCCGAACCCCATCTAACACCCAGAAACCCTGCCCTAACCTTAACCATCACATCAACCTAACCCCATCTAACACCGAACCCTGCCCTAAACCTTAACCAATCCATCAAACCCGAGCCCCATCTAACACCCAGAACCCCTGGCCCTAACCCTTCACCAATCCATCAACCCAAACCTCATCACACTTCCGGTGTCTTCTTTCTCTAAAGTTTTACACTTGTACCAATCTGCCCTACACTTGTACAATCTGCCCTAACTGATATACAATCTCCCTACAGATATACAATTAGCCCTACAGATATACAATCTGCCCCCTACAGATATACAATTCTGCCCTTTACAGATATACAATCTACCCCCTACAGATATACAATCTGCCCTACAGATATTACAATCTACCCCTAACAGATATACAATCTGCCCCTACAGATATACAATCTACCCCCTACAGATATACAATCTGCCCTACAAGAATAGACAAATCTACCCCCTACAGATATACAATCTGCCCTACAGATATACAATCTGGCCCTACAGATATACAATCACCCCCTACAGTTATAACAATCTGCCCTACAGAATACAAATTGTTTCTTTTTAAAAAACCCCCTACAGATATACCAAGCTGCCCTACAGATATACAATCTACCCCCTACAGATATACAATCTGCCCTACACGATAATTACAATCTGCCCCCTACAGATAACAATTTCTGCCCCTACAGATAATACAATCTGCCACCTACAGATATACAATCTACCCCCTACAGATATACAATCTGCCTACAACTATACAATTCTGCCCTACAGATATACAACTGCCCATACAGATATACCCAATCTACCCCCCTACTGATTATACAATCTGCCCTACAAGATATACCCAATCTGCCCTACAAAGATACACAATCTGCCCTACAGATATACAATCTGCCCTACACATATACAGTCTGCCTTACCAGATATACAATCTGCCCTACAAAATACAAAGTTCTGCCCTACAGATATACAATCTGCACTATATATCAATCTGCCCTAACCAGATATACAATCTGCCCTACACAATACAGTCTGCCCGTACAGATATAACAATCTGCCCCCTACAGATATACATCTGCCCTACAGATATACAATCTGCCCTTACAAGATATATATCTATACTCTCTTACATCTCTACATATCTACATCTCCTACAGAATACAATCTGCCCTAAGATATACAATCTTTGCCCTAACACATATACAATCTGCCCTACACAATATACAGTCTTGCCCTACAGATATACAATCTGCCCTACTTGATATACAATCTGCCCTTACAGATAACATTCTGCCCTACACAATATACAGTCTTGCCCTACTGATATACAATCTGCCCGACAGATATACAAATCTGCCCTACAGATATAAATCTGCCTTAACTGATATTACAATCTGCCCTACAGATATACAAATCTGCCCTACAGATATTACAATCTGGCCCTACAAGAATATACAAATCTGCGCCCCCACCAGATTACTGTCACACCCTGACGCAATAGTTATGCGTGTTTGTTTCTTATGTTTGTTTGGTCAGGGTTGTTGATTATT
The DNA here is from genome assembly GCF_002910315.2 of Salvelinus sp. IW2-2015. NCBI lineage: Eukaryota > Metazoa > Chordata > Actinopteri > Salmoniformes > Salmonidae > Salvelinus > Salvelinus sp. IW2-2015. The sequence goes on from NW_019946089.1 coordinate 34,633, forward strand.
TGAGTGGGCATTGCTATGTGTATGTCTAGTTGTCTGTTTCTATGTGTTGTGAGGCCTTATATGGTTTGCTCAATCAGGCAGGTGTTTTCTCGTTGTCTCTGATTGGGAACCAAATTCTGGGAGGCCTGTTTTGTATTGTGGGTTGTGGGTTATTGTTCCTGTATGTGTACTTGTGTTCACGTTTCGGGACTGTTTCGTCGTCGTTTGTTGTTGTTGTTTGTTTTTGTTGTGTCAAGTATTCTTATTAAAATGATACTCACCACGCTGCATCTTGCGTCCTTCTCTCTTTCGCCACGAAGATCGTGACATATACAATCGGCCCCCTACAGATATACAATCTGACCCTACACATATACAATCTGCCCCTCTACAGATATACAATCTGCCCTACAGAGATACAATCTCCCTACACATTATACAAATCTGCCCCCTACTGATATACAATCTGCCCACAGATATACAAATCTGCCCTACAGATATTACCAATCTGCCCTACAGATATTACAATCTGCCCTACAGATATACAATCTGCCCCCTAAGATATACAATCTACCCCCTACAGAGA
>NW_019946090.1:0-9698 GCF_002910315.2 Salvelinus sp. IW2-2015
GAGAAGGGAGGAGAGAGGTGAGAAGGGAGGAGAGAGGAGAGAAGGGAGGAGAGAAGGGAGGAGAGAAGGGAGGAGAGAGAGCGAGAGGTCAACAGGTTGTCACAGCAATAACAATCTCTTCCTGAAGATACCTATAACCAATCAGACCATTCTATACTAGACTCCGCCCTTCCCTTCCTTCAGCAGAAACCCAAAGGCACCAACACACAGACTACAACATGACTTAAGATTCAGAGATGCATATTCCTTCTATTAAGAGATGGTGTAGCCGGACAAATGATCCATGTGCCCTTTAGTTGTTGATGAAGATATTTAAAGGAACAGAATTCAGCAGATCGTTYCAGTGTTATTAGGAGACACGTGAACTTTGTCATAATGAAGACATGCCCTGAAGGCTTTAAAAAGCTGCCGAGACCCTCGTCTGCAGTTAAATAGTTACCGGCGTTAAAATTATTCCATATGTGACAGATTTGAAATGTAGGAAAAAGGAGCATCGRTGCCTTGAAGAGACGAGATAAAATATTCCCGAAATGGCTTTTTAAATCACAGCTCATTATACAGTAATTTAAGCGTACCGCTGTCAAAACGTTTTTTTAATGCTAATTTCGTTTTAGTGCTGTAGAGTTTCAACCCCTTTGTTAAGAGAATTCAAATGACCAAGTGAGTCCCAAATGGCACCCTATTCTCTATCAGTGCACTACTTCTGACAGAGCCCTACGTCAAAAGTAGTGCACTACATAGGGGATAGGTTGTCCATTTGGGACAACACCCATACTATTACACTAGAGCCTTACAATTGAAAAGTGATTCTCATCACTTCACTCTCTAGACTTTATATTTCACATGGTTCAGTTACAAGCTTACTCCACTAGCAAAATTAACGGATTCAGAAGTGTCTATTATTCCTATAATTTCTTATCATTTTCACATCATACATACCACACAATACCCACAATACCCACAATACCCCACAATACCCACCCACAACCCCATAATGACAAGCGAAAACACATTTTTTAAATTCAGCAAAAAAAAAGAAACGTTCCCTTTTCAGGACCCTGTCTTTCAAAGATAATTCGTAAAAATCCAAATGACTTCACAGATCTTCATTGTAAAGGGTTTAAACACTGTTTCCCGTGGCTTGTTCAATGAACCATAAACAATTAATGAACATGCACCTGTGGAACAGTCGTTAAGACACTAACAGCTTACAGACGTAGGCAATTAGGTCACAGTTATGAAAACTTAGGACACTAAAGAGGCCTTTCTACTGACTCTGAAAAACACAAAAAAGAAAGATGCCCAGGGTCCCTGCTCATCTGCGTGAACGTGCAATAAGCATGCTGCAAGGAGGCATGAGGACTGCAGATGTGGCAGGGCAATAAATTGCAATGTCCGTACTGTGAGACGCCTAGGACAGCGCTACAGGGAGACAGATGGACAGCTGATCGTCCTCGCAGTGGCAGACCACGTGTAACAGCACCTGCACAGGATCGGTACATCCGAACATCACACCTGCGGGACAGGTACAGGATGGCAACAACACTGCCCGAGTTACACCAGGAACGCACAATCCCTCCATCAGTGCTCAGACTGTCTGCAATAGGCTGAGAGAGGCTGGACTGAGGGTTGTAGGCCTGTTGTAGGTCCTACCAGACATCACCGGCAACAACGTCGCCTATGGGCACAAACCCAACGTCGCTGGACAGGAGTGGCAGAAAGTGCTCTTCACTGAGGAGTCGCGTTTTGTCTCACCAGGGGTGGTGGTCGGATTCGCGTTTTCGTAGAAGGAATGAGCGTTACACTGAGGCCTTTACTCTGGAGCGGGATCGATTTGGATGTGGAGGGTCCGTCATGCTCTGGGGCGGTGTGTCACAGCATCATCGGACTGAGCTTGTTCATTGCAGGCAATCTCAACGTCGTGCGTTACAGGGAAAACATCCTCCTCCCTCATGTGGTACCCTTCCTGCAGGCTCATCCTGACATCACCCTCCAGCATGACAATACACTAGCCATACTGCTCGTTCTGTGTGATTTCCTGCAAGACAGGAATATCAGTGTTCTGCCATGGCCAGCGAAGAGCCCGGATCTCAATCCCATTGAGCACGTCTGGGACCTGTTGGATCGGAGGGTGAGGGCTAGGCCATTCCCCCAGAAATGTCCGGGAACTTGCAGGTGCCTTGGTGGAAGAGTGGGGTAACATCTCACAGCAAGAACTGGCAAATCTGGTGCAGTCCATGAGGAGGAGATGCACTGCAGTACTTAATGCAGCTGGTGGCCACACCAGATACTGCCTGTTACTTTCGATTTTGACCCCCCCCCCTTTGTTAGGACAAATTATTCAATTTCTGTTAGTCACATGTCTGTGGAACTTGTTGAGTTTATGTCTCAGTCTATCTACCAAATCTACCAAAATCTACTATAGTGTAACTTAGTAGTGCTTCCCTTCCTCCTCTTTCTTTATGTCTCAGTTGTTGAATCTTGTTAAGTTCATACAAATATTTACACATGTTAAGTTTGCTGAAAATAAACGCAGTTGACAGTGAGAGGATGTTTTTTTGTTTGCTGAGATTAGAAATGTATTGAAAATCAAATATAGAAATATCAAACGTTTTGGACACCTACTCATTCCAGGGTTTTTCTTTATTTTAACTATCTTCTACATTGTAGAAAAATAGTGAAGACATCAAAACTATGAAATAACACATATGGAATTATGTAGTAACCAAAAAAGTGTTCAACAAATCAAAAAAATATATATATTTGAGATTATTCAAAGTAGGCACCCTTTGCGTTGATGACAGCTTTATACACTCTTTGCATTTTCTCAACCAGCTTCATTGGAATGCATTTCAATTAACAAGTTAATTTGTGGAGTTTCTTTCCTTCTTAATGTGTTTAAGCCAATCAGTTGTGTTAAGGTAGATACAGAAGAGCCCTATTTGGTAAAAGAACAAGTCCATATTATGGCAAGAACAGCTCAAATAAGCAAAGAGAAACGACAGTCCATCATTACTTTAAACATGAAGGTCAAGAACTTTGAATGTTTCTTCAAGTGCAGTCGCAAAAACCATCAAGCGCTATGATGAAACTGGCTCTCATAAGTACCGCCACAGGAAAGGAAGATCCAGAGTCACCTCTGCTGCAGAGGATAAGTTCATTAGAGTTACCAGCATCAGAAATTGCAGCCCATATAAATGCTTCACAGAGATAAAGTAACAGACACATCTCAACATCAGCAGTTCTGAGGAGACTGCGTGAATCAGGCCTTCATGGTCGAATTGCTGCAAAGAAACCACTACTAAAGGACACCAATAATAAGAAGAGACTTGCTTGGGTCAAGAAACACGAGCAATGGACATTAGACTGGTGGAAATCTGTCCAAATTTGGGATTTGTGGTTCCAACCGCCGTGTCTTTGTGAGACGCAGAGTAGGTGATCAGAGTAGGTGATAAGAGTAGGTGTTCATTGCAGCAATACGCCATCCCATCTGGTTTGCGCTTTGTTGGATTATATTTGATTTCAACAGGACAATGACCCAATGAACCTCCAGGCTGGAGGGCTATTTGACCAAGGAGAGTGATGGAGTGCTGCATCAGATGACCTGGCCTCCACAATCACCCGACCTCAACCCAATTGAGATGGTTTGAAATGAGTCGGACCGCAGAGTGAAGGAAAAGCAGTCAACAAGTGCTCAGCATATGTGCGAACTCCTTCAAGACTGTTGGAATAGCATTCCAGGTGAAACTGGTGGAGAGAATGCCAAGAGTGTGCAAAGCTGTCATCAAGGAAAAGGGTGGCTACTTTGAAGAATCTCCAATATAAAATATGCATACATTTACAAGGTTATATGTGAAGGACTAATACCAGGATACTGGGGGGTCCTGGGGGTAGCTGAGGACCCGGGCTCAAATCCTACTTCATCGGTCTCAAAGTTATTGAAGGAAGCCCTCAAATTAGATAAAGACGTCCTTGTAGACCGCTCACATCGTGGGCTCTCAAGCAAGAAAGCCTGGTGGAAAACCTTGCGTCATTGTGGCTAAACTACACCCCTACCAGGATTGTATTGATGTAACGTAATTGACTTTCCTTACTTGACACCTTTGTTGAGAACTTAGATATTCCTCCAGTTGAACGTGAGAAAAGCTGCTGAATTAGAAGAACAGTTCTCTGTAGAAGAGATTGTGTTGGCAATTAAATCTACGCAGTAAATCCCCTGGACCCGACGGATTTCTGAGCTAATTCTTATAAAAACATCTACTCTCTCCTCTCTTGCTTCCCGTATTTGAGGAATCAGTCTCCCCAAACTCTTTAACCCTCAACAATGAGTCAGGCATGTATTTCACTTATTCTGATAAAAACAACCTCTTGAGTGTGGTTCAAATAGGCCTTTCATTTCTTGACTGAATTACGTTGTAAAGATTCTTTCTAAGATGATTGCCTGCCGTTTTGAGTCAGTCCTTCCCTGCATTATCTCTACAGATCAAACTGGTTTTGAGTCAGTCCTTCCCTGCATTATCTCTACAGATCAAACTGGTTTTGAGTCAGTCCTTCCCTGCATTATCTCTACAGATCAAACTGGTTTCATTAAAAATCATCATTCTTTTTTCAAAATTAGACGTCTGTATATTATACTTTTCCTTTCCCTCTTCATCTGACAAACCAGAGATAATGTTATCACGTGATGCTGAGAAGGCGTTTGATCGGGTGGAGTGGGATTATCTATTTTATACTCTCAAACAATTTGGATTCAGTCCCAATTGTATGTTCTGGATCAAAGTCCCTTATTCCTCTCCTGTGGCTGCAGTGTGTAGAAAAAATAACCTTATTTCCAACTTCAACGTGGAACAAGACAGGGTTGTCCTCTATCCCCTCAGCTGTTTGCCATCACAATTGAGCCTTTAGCCATAGCAAATACGTAATAACACCACTATCAAAAGGTATTCGAAGAGGGGGCTTAGATGCAGATGACTTGCTATTTTATATGTCTGACCCTTTAACTGGTGTTTAGCAGATGTTATTGTAGCGAAATGTTTGTTCCAGAGATCCAGGTTCTACTAAAGACAGTTGGTAGAATATCCGGGATTTCTACAAAAAAAGTGAATTGATGCCTATTAATCTTTCTGCCATGCAAATTTATTTTAGTCATGTGCCCTTCAGGGTGACTACACAGAAATCGAAATATTTGGGAATATGGGTCACACACAATTTACAAAGATCTCTATAAAAGGCAGTTTCCCTCCCTTGATCCTTCGCCTGAAACAGGATCTTGAGTGCTGGGATTTACTTTCTCTTTCCTTGAGCGGAATAATTAACACTGTTAAAATGAATTTATTACATGAGTTTTTATACTTATTTCAATGCATTCCTATCTTTATGACAAAATCCATATATAAACTGATATCTGCTTTCATCTGGATCAAGAAAAACCCTTAGATACGTAGGAGCCTAGAGGCTACCTGGCCTGAGCGCAAATGAAGGCATATAAATGTGCTCATTTGGGGATCGACGAGTGCGCAAAGCTGTCATCGAGGCAAAGGGTGTCTACATTAAATAATCTTAAATATAAAATATATTTTAATTTGCTTAACACTTTTTTGGTTAATACATGATTCCATATGTGTTATTTCATAGTTTTGATGTCTTCACTATTATTCTACAATGTAGAAAATAGTAAAAATAAAGAAAAACCCTTGAATTAGTAGGAATGGCCAAACTTTGACTGGTACTGTATATATCCTTTTTTTTAATCCAAATATTTTCTACCTGCAGGCTGCAATGTTTTTATTTGTTGGCTTTATGTAGGCTATTTTAACATATTTGGCAATGGCAATAGAAGTTACTTTTTTAGGTTTGTAACATTTTCATTTAGATTTGGATAGAATTGAGATTAACCACATGGTAATGATTTTGAGATATGAAGATGATATTATAAATTCAAGTAAAATGTTTCACGGAAATGTGCATAAGAAAACCATAACTGCAGGCAGATTGGTAGAAATGCTAAGTTAAATTGACATTCCACATGAGAAATGTAGCCGATTCCTCGTGTAGCCTATTACCGGCAACTTCAGGAGAGTAATGGCAGAATCTGCGAAAGCCAGCAGGAGCCGGAGGAGAATAGTTGGGTCAGGTTAAGGTTGTTTTATTCTGGTTATCTAGATCTCTGGCTCCCTCTTGAGGCATTTGCCTAATTTAATCAAACCGTAAGCTTAAAGCATCAGACAAGCTCAATACATATAGCTGATTTTATTAAAACACATTGGGTGTGACTATATATGGAAAATACACATTTTAAACATTTTAGCAATTGATTGGTCGAAAGAACAGACAACTTTGGGGTGACCAAGATTTTTAGGGTTGGGGACAGCCCTAAAATACCCATACATTTTACAGTTCATTAACAGTATTCAACCAGTGTTTTCGATGAAAGAGCTTGCTCCGTAAAGTGTCAGCAATAAATAATATTGAAGGCCATCAAGTCACCGTTCTGAACCGTCTACAATGATTTCCCTGTTCCACCAGTCTCGTTAAGCTCTCCTAATGCAGTGCAAGACTCGTGAAAGAAAACTCTACATAAACATACATTTGATATTAGATTGACATAATTCAACCAGTCTCGTTAACCTCTCTGGGATAGCGGGACGCTAGCGTCCCAACAGCCTGTTAAAATGTAGAGCGCCAGATTCAAAAAAAAATCTATAAAATCAAACTTTATTAAATTACACATATAAGATACCAAATTAAAGCTACACTCGTTGTGAATCCAGCCAACATGTCAGATTTCAAAAAGGCTTTTCGGCGAAAGCATAAGATGCTATATTCTGATGATAGTACAGAAGCTACACTCTCTTTTTTGACAATTTCAACCATGCGGCGCTACTCAAAACGCAGAAATAAAATATAAAACATGCATTACCTTTGACGAGATTCTTTTGTTGGCACTCCAATATGTCCCATAAACATACAAAATGGTCCTTTAGTTCGATTAATTCCGTCCATATATATCCAAATTGTCCATTTATTTGGCGCCGTTGTACCAGGAAAAACAGCGTTCAATGCGCAAAATCACGACAAAATATCTAAAAAATACCTCTAAACTTTGCCAAAACATTTCAAAGTACTTTTGTAATACAACTTAAGTTATTGTTAAACGTTAATAATCGATCAAATTGAAGACTGGTCAATCTGTTTTCAATACAGGATATCAACAAACTCACGGTACTTTTTCAAGTCTTGCTCAACTCTCAAACATAAACAAACGACGTCACTCCACTTCCGGGTCAATATCTTTCTCTGTTAACTAAGGAAAAACCTTAACCTTTTTCCATACAATGGCGACATCCAGTGGAAGCAGTAGGAACTACGTGTATACTGATTAGAATTCTGGTTTGCCCATAACAAACCATTGAACAATACAGGAACTTAAAAATAAAAAGTTAGTCCTCAGGGTTTTGACTGCTATATAAGTTCTGTTATACTTACAGATATGATTCAAACAGTTTTAGAAACTTCAGAGTGTTTCCTATCCAAATCTACTAATAATATGCATACTTATATTCTGGGGATGAGTAGCACGAAGTTGGATTGCGCACGCTATTTTTCCCTAAGTGAAAACTCTGCACCCTATCCTCTTAAGCTCTCCTAATGCAGTGCAAGACTCGTGAAAGAAAACTCTACATAAGCATACATTTGAATTAGATTGACATAATTCAACCAGTCTCAGGTCTGGCAGATTAGCCTGATGGAGTAACAGATTTATTTTTAACAAACTGAGGCTTTAAAGAGTGGTGAGCTTACCTGAAGCTCAAAGTTGGTCTGATCCAGGAACTTCTGTGTTAACACGGCTGCATACTGATTAATGGCCCTCAGGAACACTCTGAAATAGATCGGAGAGACATCTGGTTTAGATCCATACTGATTAATGGCCCTCAGGAACACTCTGAAATAGATCAGAGACATCTGGTTTAGATCCATACTGATTAATGGCCCTCAGGAACACTCTGAAAGAGATGAGACATCTGGTTTAGATCCATACTGATTAATGGCCCTCAGGAACACTCTGAAATAGATCAGAGACATCTGGTTTAGATCCATACTGATTAATGGCCCTAAGGAACACTCTGAAAGAGATGAGACATCTGGTTTAGATCCATACTGATTAATGGCCCTCAGGAACACTCTGAAATAGATCAGAGAGACATCTGGTTCAGATCCATACTGATTAATGGCCCTCAGGAACACTCTGAAATAGATCAGAGACATCTGGTTTAGATCCATACTGATTATGGCCCTCAGGAACACTCTGAAATAGATCAGAGACATCTGGTTTAGATCCATACTGATTAACGTCCCTTTAGGAACACTCTGGAAGAGATCAGAGAGACATCTGGTTCAGATCCGGTCCCTGTATTAATGAGATAAGCGGTTGTTTAGAATGAGGTGTTTAGAAGGCATTTCACCTATTGTCCTATAAAGGAGAGGGTTTGACAGTCAGTACTACTTGATGTTACTGTTAGATGTGTATTCCTCATTGAAAACCATAAACATGCTCTTGATCTTGATAAGTCTAGACTATATTCTAAAGGTTTAGATGTTGATAAGTCTAGACTATATTCTAAAGGTTTATATCTTGATAAGTCTAGGAAATATTCTTAAACTTTGATATTCAAAAGGCTGTCACATGCGCCGAATACAACAAGTGTAGTAGAACTTACAGTGAAATGCTTACTTACGAGCACTTAACCAACAATGCAGTTAAAAAAAATACAGATAAGAATAAGAGATAAATGTAACAAGTAATTAAAGAGCAGCAGTGAAAATATCAGTAGAGAGACTATATACAGGGGGGGGTGGAACATAGACTGAGGTGGTGATATGTAGGGTGGATCATAGTAATGAGGTGGTGATATGTAGGGTGGAAACATAGTAATGAGGTGGTGATATGTAGGGTGGGAACATAGTAATGAGGTGGTGATATGTAGGGTGGAACAATAGTAATGAGGTGGTGATATGTAGGATGGAACAATAGTAATGAGGTGGGTGATATGTAGGTGTTGGACATAGTAAATGCGGTGTGATATGTTAGCGGTGGAACATAGTAATGAGGTTGGTGATATGTAGGGTGGAACAAGTAGTAATAGATGTGTAGGATGGGGGTGGAACATAGTAATGAGGTAGTGATATGTAGGGTGGAACATAAGTAACGAGGTGGTGATATAGCCTTAGTGGACAGTGTTTGAGACTCCCATTTCTCCAGTCCTAATAGGACCGTGCCATTTGTGTTCCTGGGTAATGTCTCCTGCTGTCTGGAGTGTTGTGTAATTGTAAAGTACAGGCTTTTCTTACTCAGGTTTATAGCCAGTATAACTGAGCTGATGCTCATAGGGTTAAAGTCATAGACTGTTGTTCCCGCTGCTACCGCACGGCAAGTGGTACCGGAGTGCCAGTCTAGGTCCAAGAGGCTTCTAAAACAGCTCTAACCCCCCCAACCATAAGACTCCTGAACATCTAATCAATGGCTACCCAGAGTATGCTTTGCCCCCCCCCCCCCCTCTCTTTTTAACACCAGTGCACTCTCTTTGTATCATCAAATGCATATTCACTTTAATACTATACTACAATGTAGATATTACCATCAAATTCCCTCGACTAAACCGGTGCCCCCGTACATTGACTTGTACCGTTAGCCCCCTGTA
>NW_019946090.1:9855-13961 GCF_002910315.2 Salvelinus sp. IW2-2015
TATAGCCCTCACATTGACTCTGTACTGGTACCCCCTGTATATAGTCTCCCACACGTTGACTCCGTACGGTACACCTGTAATATAGCCCTCCACATTGACTCTGTACCGGTACCCCTGTATATAGCCTCCACATTGACTATTGTTACCGTAATACCCTGTATATAGCCTCCACATTTGAACTCTGTACTGGTACCCCCTGTATATAGTCTCCACATTGACTCTGTACTGGGTAACCCCCTGTATATAGCTCCACATTGGGACTCTGTAACTGGTACCCCCCTGGTATTATAGTCTCCAGCATTGGACTCACGTACCGGGTAAACACGTACTAATAGCCTCCACATTGACTCTGTACCGGCGGGTACCACCTTATATAGCCTCCACATTGACTCTGTACCTTAACACCCTGTATTATAGCCTCACACATGACTCTGTACAGGTACCCCCTGTAATATAGGCCTCCACATGACTCTGTACAGGTATCCCCCCCCTGCATATAGCCTCCCACATTGAATCTGTACTCGGTACCCCCTGTATATAGCTCCACATTGACCTGTACTGGTACCCCCTGTATATAGCCTCCACATTGACTCTGTTACCGTAACACCACGTATATAGGCCTCCATATTGACCTCTGTTACTGGTACCCCTGTATATAGCCTCCACATTGACCCTGTACCGTACTCCCCTGTATATAGCCCTCCACATTGACTCTGTACCGTAATACCCGTATATAGCCTCCAACATTGACTCTGTACCATAATACCCGTGTATATAGCCTCCACATTGACTCTGTAACCGTAATTACCCTGTAATATAGCCTCACATTGACTCTAGTACCGATAATACCCCTGTATACCTAGCCTCCACATTGACTCTGTACTGTAACACCTGTATATAGTTCCACAATTGACTCTGTACCGTAACACCCTGTATATAGCCTCCAAACATTGAACTCTGTAACACCGTAACACCCTGTATAAAGTCTCTCACATTGACCTCTGTAACTGTAACACCTGTATAAAAGCCTCCACATTGACTCTGTACTGTAACACCCTGTATATAGCCTCCACAATTGACTCTGTACCGTACACCCTGCATGATAAGGCCTCCCACATTGACTCTGTACCGGTACCCCCTGTATATAGCCTCACATTGACTCTGTACTGGGTACCGCCCTGTATCATAGCCTCCACATTGACATCTGTACTGTAACACCCTGTGGAGATAGCCTCCACATTGACTCTGTACTGGTACCCCCTGTATTATAGCCTCCACAATTGACTCTGTACGCGTACCCCCTGTATATAATTGTTCTTTTACTGCTCCTCTTAATTACTTGTTCTTTTATTTCTTATTCCTTATTCGTATTTTTTTAACTGCATTGTTGGTAGGGCTCGTAAGTACAGCATTTCACTGTTAAGGTCTAACTACACCTTTGTATTCCAGCAATTTCACTGTGAGGTCTACTACAACACCTGTTGTATTCAGCATTTCACTGTCAGGTCTACTACACCTGTTGTATTCAGCATTTCACTGTAAGGTCTACTACACCTGTTGTATTCAGCGCATGTGACTAATAACATTTGATTTGATTTGAATTGAATAAAAGCAGCTCTTTGCTGTATTCATTAAGTCTCTCTCTAGTCATGGTTCTAAAAGTTTTGAAATCTCACAGTATCAACTTTGCTGTGTGTTTGAGGCTTCTTTTTTGTTTTTACAGTCTATGGCTCGAGGAAACTGTGCAGACACGGTGATCTGAGCCTGTATGTGCACTTGATCTGCTGTGAAGGCCGAGTTATACCGTCAGACACATGAAATGGTTCAAAATGGGAACACTTTGCCTTCCCAGCAGGCCCAGAGAGCAAATCAAGTGCACTACTGGAGGATGCTCGTGCAATGCTGACTCTCTCTAACTCAGAAAATGAAACAGACAATGAGGAACATTTTAATTGAACCAGACATTGTAAAGTCTTTGATGATAGTGATGAGGAAAGAAAATGGCGATCAACAGTTGACCGAGTTTTGAAATCTGTAGAATGCTTTGGGGAAACAGAGATTCATAGCTAAGGAGATGGAGAAAATTCTGGCGTTTGATTGCAAATATGCAGACGGAGTCAAAAAGAGATCACCTGTCTCCCGGATTACATCAGTTGGCGCTATGGATTCGTGCAGGTAGCGTTCTCCTTGAGCRTCATTCCTCACTCTAGAGAACGCGTTTCCACTGCTCCAGAGTCCAATGGCCGTGACCTTTACACCACTCCAGCCGATGCTTGACATTGCGCATGGTGATCTTAGGCTTGTGTACGGCTTCTCGGCCACAGAAACCTATTTCATGAAGCTCCCGAAGAACAGTTATTGTGCTGATGTTGCTTCCAGAGGCAGTTTGGAACTCGGTAGTGAGTGTTGCAACCGAGGACAGATCATTTGTACGTGCTACGTGCTTCAGCACTCGGCGGTCCCGTTCTGTGAGCTTGTGTGGCCTACCATTTCGCGTATAAGCCGTTGTTGCTCCTAGACGTTTCCACTTCACAATAACAGCACTTACAGTTGACCGGGGCAGCTCTAGCAGGGCAGAACTGACTTGTTGGAAAGGTGGCACCCTATGACGGTGACACGTTGAAAGTCACTGAACTCTTCAGTAAGGCCATTCTACTGCCATTGTTTGTCTATGGAGATTGCATGGCTTTGTGCTCGATTTTATACAGCAATGGGTGTGGCTGAAATAGCCAAATGCACTAATTTGAAGGGGTGTCATGTTAAACACTGTTATTGCACACAGAGTGTGTCCATGCAACTTATAATGTGACTTGTTAAGGACATTTTTACTGCTGAACTTGTTTAGGCTCTGTACCGTAACACCCTGTATTAACTAAGGGGATGAATACTTATTGACTCAAGACATTTCAGATCTTCATTAATAATACATTTGTAAAAATGTCTAAAACCATAATTCAACTTTGACATTATGGGGTATTGTGTTTATACCCAGTGACAACAAAATCTACATATTATTCATTGTAAATTCAGTCTGTAACAACAAAATGTGGAAAAAGTCAAGAGGTGTGAACACATTGTGAAGGCTCTGTAAACCCTCTATACCCTGGGTGTATAACCTGTCACTATGATCCCTCTATACCCTGGGTGTATAACCTGTCATTATAAACCCTCTATACCCTGGGTGTATAACCTGTCACTATAAACCCTCTATACCCTGGGTGTATAACCTGTCACTATAAACCCTCTATACCCTGGTGTGTGTGTGTGTGTGTGTGTGTGTGTGTGTGTGTGTGGTGTGGTGTTTTTCTTTTCAGGGTCTATAATTGAATATAGAAGTTGGAAATCCTTCATCAGGTCGAGTTCAGTTTCAAGGCAATCTGAGACCATTAGCCATAAACTGACCATCCCGCTACCCTCTGCTCTGAGGTGTTTTGTGGTGTGGTGTGTGTTTGGTGTGGTAGTATTGTGTGTGTGTGTGTGTGTGTGGTGTGTTGTGTGTGTGTGGTGTGGTGTGTGTGTGTGTGTGTGGTGTGTGTGTGTGTGTGTGTCTGTGTGTGTGTGTGTGTGTGTGTGTGTGTGTGTGTGTGTGTGTGTGTGTGTGTGTGTGTGTGGTGTGTGTGTTGTCCTAAAGACCATCCCTGCATAGTCCAGCCACTGTAAAAAACAGACACTACAGAATAGCAATGGAGAGGAGAGGGAGAGGAGAGGAGAGGAGTGGAGAGGAGAGAAGGAAGTGGAGAGGAGAGGAGAGGAAGAAGGAGAGGAGAGGAGAGGAGAGGGAGAGGAGAGGAGAGGAGTGGGGGGAAAAAAAAAAGAAAAGGGAAGAAGGAAAAAAAGAAGAGAGGAGAGGAGAGGAGAGGAGTGGAGAGGAGAGGGAGAGGAGGGAGAGGAGAGGAGAGAGAGGAGAGGAAGAAGGGGAGAAGGAGAGGAGAGGAGTGGAGAGGAGAGGAGAGGTGGAGAGGAGAGGAGTGGAGTGGAGAGGAGAGGAGAGGAGAGGAGTGGAGGGGAGGAGGAGAGGAAGAGGAGAGGGAGAGGAGAGGAAGAAGGAGAGGAGAGGAGAGTGAAAGGAGAGGAAGGAAGGAGCAGGGGAGAGTGGGTGGAGAGGA
>NW_019946090.1:15169-24950 GCF_002910315.2 Salvelinus sp. IW2-2015
ACACACAACAACACACATATACACCAAACACACACTACTAAGAGCCGTCTTTTATTGGAGTCAGTTACGTAACACCCAGGGTATAGAGGGGTTTATGTGACAGTATTAACACCAGAGTATAGATGGTTTAAATGACAGGTTATACACCCGGTTATAGAGTTTTATAGATGACGGTTATACACCCAGTATAGAATGGTTTTTTAAAGCTGACAGGTTATACACCGGGTTATAGAGGGTTAATAGTTGACAGTCTATACACCCAGGATAGAGGGTATTATTAGTGACAGGTTATACACCCAGCTATTAGAAGGTTTATAGTGACAGGTATATACACCCAGGTAATAGAGGGTTTATAGTGGACGAGTCTTATAACACCCAGGCTATAGAGGGTTTTATAGTGACGGTCATACACCCATGGGCTATAGAGGGTTCTTCATAGTGACAGCGTTTATCACACCATGGAGGAGCTATTACGATGGTCTTTATAGTGACAGGGCTACTAGCACCCGGGTATGAGGGTTTATTGGACATGTTATACACCCACACACACACACACACACACACACACACACACACACACACACACACACACACACAGCAGAATCTGTCAGCATGCTGAACTCTCCTTCACCAAATGAACCTCTGGCATACAGCAATATCAGGTCTTTGGAGGGTCACATCAGCTTTTAGTGCTGAACGGACCAAATGATACCACAGATTCTCAGAAGCACAATGCCCCATGTTTCATGTACGTACTAAGAAATTAATGTTCTTTGTGTTTAATGCGGAAGACACATTTCAGTTGAATGGCATTACACAAACAGATTCAGGTCAGCTGGAATGACTTTTACTCACGGCTGAAGAAGGCAAAGAGTCTCTACTTTGAAGAATCTCCAATATAAAATATATTTTGAATTGTTTAACACTTTTTTTGGTTACTACATGATTCCATATGTGTTATTTCATAGTTTTGACGTCTTCACTATCATTCTACAATGTAGAAAATAGTAAAAATAAAGAAAACCCTGGAATGAGTAGGTGTGTCCAAACTTTTGACTGGTACTGTACATACATATATAAATATATTTAAATACATATACAGTATATACACATATTTATTTAAATATATTTTCCTACACTACTTCCTAACCCTACCACCCCTCCCCTAATTGGAGTAAACTAATGGACAACTTAGGCTTCTTCCAAGTTATACATACTATATACATTTTATGGACACAATCTATTTTACAATAGTTATATTTTGTTTGTTTTTACTCCCATCCTTCCTCTACCCTCAACCTCTTCCATCTATTTCTGATGTCCATCCATTCTACTTTCCATATATTTTTAACTGTGCTGTTTCACAAAAGTTCAGAACTTTTATATACATTTAACAGTATATTTTAGTCCCAACCTTCAGCTCCATTCAACCCCTCCCATCTGTCTCTTAACACCATCCATATTGGATTTCTATTTACCATATATTTTTAACTGTGCTGTGATGCTTCACAAAAGTACTGAACATTTCTATTCTCGTTGTTTCTACAGATTGTAAATTAAAGATAAACAATTTTGCTAAAAGTATGATTATATTATTGATCGATTGACTACGACTTTTCAGATCACCCAGCAGTGCTATCTGCAGCGTCAGCTCCAGGTAAATGTTGCAATTCTTCAGCCATTCCTGGACCTGTGACCAAAAACAAGCTACATGTGGACAGTACCAAAACAGATGATCTAATGACTCTGTCTCTTTGCAGCAAAATCTGCAGAGCTGGGGTGGTTGTATCCCCCATATATATAACATTCTATTGGTTGCAAGAATTTTGTATAATAATTTAAATGGAGAGTTTTGAATCCGGCGTCGATTTGCGTATCAGTTCATAAACCATGTGCCATTGTCACCGTTTCTCCCGTTTCCCGTTCCTGGCGCTCCAGGGCGCCAGGCTGTCCTTCATTACGCACACCCGTTAGCATCATTACGCGCATCAGCGCTCATTGGACTCACCTGGACTTCTTTACTTTGTCGATTATAACTCTATATCGGTCTGCTCCTCAGTTTGTTCCCCGTGTCAGCATTGACGTCTTTACGTTTTCCCTTGTCCACACGCTGTCCTTGCTTGTTTCTTGTCTATTTTCCATTAAATTTTCACTCCCTGTACTTGCTTCTCRTCTCCCAGCGTTGGTCCTTACAGCCATGGAATCGGTACATCGAAAATCTCTTCCCAACTATTTTGCAATCTATACGGCAGATACCTACATTATATTACCTCAACTACCAACACTGCTGCTACTCTGTTCATTATCTATCCCCACTGTACATGGCAGAGCTGTCAATTTTTTGGTCCTTAAATGAAACTGGTATATTCTTTTATTTATCACAATTTTCTTTAACCAATTTTGGTCTTTAATGAAGGCAAGTTATTTTCGTCTGGCTTGCTATTCCAAATAAAATGTAAAATTTTTCTCTCATACAATTTAAAAAGCAGGTCGCTAGGTGTACGCAAGGCCATAAGCAAATAGATGAACTGGGATATGACTAAAGAGTTAATCAGGGTAAACTGGGATATGACTAAAGAGTTAATCAGGGTAAACTGGGATATGACTAAAGAGTTAATCAATGAGGCACAACCTCCAAAGGTGATAGGAAAAAAATTGTGAAGCTCTCGTAAAACCATACACCATCTGAGTGGTGTTAAATTAAGAACTACCCTACCAACCTGTCACTGACAATGATCTCCTACTCAGCCCTGGGTGTATAACCTGTCATCTATCAAGATAAAACACACCTCTAAACCCTGGGTGTATACCATGTCACACGTACTAATCCTCCATACCCTAGGGTGTACTACCCGGCCATATACAACAAACCTCTTATACCTGGGCTGTAATAAAACTGTACACTAATACAACCTCTATAGAACCTGGTGTAACTCACACCCTGTCGACTAAAATAACCTATCAGCCTAGTACCACATGGTGTATAACCCTGCTCCACTATAAACCTCTATAGCCCCTGGGTGGTCAATGACTAGTCACATATAAACCCTCATATACCGCTGGGTGTAATAACTGTCCACTAATAACCTCTATACCCTGGGGCCATACAGTAACCGTCACTATAACCATCTACTAACTCTCTTGGGTCTATAACCCTGATCACACAGAAACAAACCACCTCTATAGATCCCAGGGCTTGTTATACCGTCCCATATATAAACAACTCCTATACCCTCGGGAGTATACCAACCTGTCCACTCATAATAACCCTCTAATAACCCCTGGGTTGTATAACCTGTCACTATATAACCCCCTAATATCCACCACGGTGTACCTGTCACTTTAAACCATCTATTACCTGGGTGTATAACCTTGTAACTATAAAACAGCCCTCTATAAGTCCCCACCGCTTGAGGTGTATAAACTGTCACTCACTTAAACATCTTAATAAACACCCTCACTGGTGCTTATAACCTCCTGTCACTCATAAACCTCATAACGACCCTGGGTGTATACACTAACCTGAACTACTATAAAGTCAGCGGCATATAGTGTGTGTTGGTGTATATTGTGTGTGCTATCTGCTGCTATCGTGTTGTGTGTGTTTGTGTTATATTTCATTAGCGTGTAATGTTTTCGTGCTCATAATAATACATTGATGGTGTCAAATTGTAAGAAAACATACATGGATTGTCGTGCGCTGTGTGTGTGTGTGTGTGTGTGTGTGTGTCGTGGTGTGGTAGTAGATGTGTGTAGTGTGTTTGTGTTATGTGGTGTGTTTTGTGTAATTATATTATATGTTGCTCGTGTGTGTTCCGTGTGGTGTGTGTGGTGTGTGTGTAGTGTCCGTGTCGTCGTGGTAGTGTGATGGTCGATACGTTAGAATGATGAGTGTAGGTGTGATGCTCAGTAGTGTTGTGGATGTGTTGTGGATGTTGTGTGTGGTGTCGCATGCTTCGCCGGGGCAGGACCTGTGGGTTTTCCGGTTTCCTCTCAGTTAGAAACAGGTCGGTGAAGAAATCTTCTTTCGGGGAAGACACCTCCCAAACACTCACTGATCCCCTTTTCCCTCTCTCTCCCTCCCCCCTTGTATTATAATCTTTGTCTATCTCTGAAATCGCACATAATCAGACTATTCCTAAGGAATGGAAATCTTAAAGTTATGGAAAATGTGTTAGGAACATAGGCACTCTTCCATTGCTGAATCTCTGGCCTTCTCCTCTACCGTCTCCTTCTCCTCTCCTCCTCGCTCTGTCCTTCTTTAACTCTCCAAGTTCTCTCGCTCTTCGCTTGCTGCCTATCTCTAATCTCTCGTCTCCTATCTCTCTCTTGCTCCTCTCTTTCTCTCGCTCATCACCCTCTCCTCTCCCTCCTCGTCCTCGTCCTAATCCTCTCCTCTCCTCTCCACCCTCTCCTCTCCTCATCCTACCGTCCTCATCCTTCCATCTCCTCTCCTCTCTCTCCTCTCGCTCTCCTCTCCTTCGTACCTCACTCTCCTTCACTCCTCTCCTCTCGATCTTCTCTCTCTCACTCACACACTCCCCTCTCCGTCATCCTCCGTCTACACGTTCACGCCTCCCACACACATCCCTCTCCTCCTCCTCCCTCGTACCTCAGCCGCCATCTTTACCCCTCCTACAGCTACTCTCCCTCATGCAACTCTTCCACACGGACTATCCTACACTCCTCTTACAATCCTCTTCTCTCGATACCCTCCCTCTCCTCTCCCCTCCATCCTTCCTCTCTCCCCTCCCTCTCCTCATCCCTCTCCCTCTCTCTCTTCTCTCACTCTCCTCTCCTCCGTCCTCCTCCCTTTGAATCTAAATGCCTCTCTTCCTCTTCCCTCTCCCCACCTCAGTCCTCCCTCTCTCTCGTCTCATCCCTTCTCTCTCTTCTCCTCATCTCCTCCTCTCCCTCCTTCTCTCCTTCTTTCTTCACACCATCCTCCCTCTCCATACCCTCACACCCCCTCCCCGACACCCCCACCCCTCATCACACCCCTGCCACACTACAACCCTCCTCTCTAGCCCTCTCCTTCCTCCTCATTCGCTTTCCCTCCTCGCTCTCTCCTGCCCTCTCCCTCTCCTCTCCTCTCCTCTCCGAACCCCCAGCTCACTCTCCTCATCCTCTGCCTCTACCCTGCCACCTCCTCTCTACTCTCCACTTCTCTCCTCTCTCGCTCTCCTACTCCTCTCCTCTCCTCTCCCTCTCTCCTCTAGCCTCTCCTCTCCTCTCCTATCCATCGTCCTCCTCCTTCCTTCCTCTTTCCTCTCCCTCCACTTCTCTCCTCTCCTCTCCTGCCTCCTCTCCTCTCCTCTTCCTCTCCACTCCGCCTGCTCTGTCTCCTTCTCCTCTCCTCTCTCCTCACCCCCTCTCCTCCTTCCTCTCCTCTCCTCTCCCTATCCCACATCATATCTTCAATCTCCTCTCCTCGTTCCTACTCCTCCTCACTCTTCCTCTCACTCTCTCCTAACTCCTAATGCTATTCCACTGTAGTGATCTGTTTTTGTTACAGTCGGCTTGAGGACTGATGATGGGGAAGGGTCTTAGACACCACACAAGCACAACCCGCACACAACACACACACACACACACACACACACACAACCACACATCGACACCACTACGAACACAACACAACACGAACACACACAACACACACCACCACAAACACAACACACTACACACACACACCCTCCAAACACAAAACACACACACACACATCACACCACAAGTACATATCACAAACACTACTACACACACACACAACCCACCTACAAACGCAGCAGGGTAGCAGTGGGTCAAGTGCTCTATTAGAGCTAAATGGTCTCGAGGATTGTCCTGAAACTGGACTACTCAACAAGAATGAAATTACGATTCTTCAATCTAGTACTCTACTTATCAGAATATAGAAACCCTCCGAAACGAAACACACACACACTAACACACACATCAAACAAACCCACACACCCACACACGAGCAACACACACAAGCAGCACAACACACACCCCATTAACACACACACACAACAAATCACAACACACAACACACCACCACAACATCCACACTACACAACTAGCCAGAATCTGTCGGCAATGGCTGGAACTCTCCTTTACACCCTAATGTAACTCTGGCCTATACCAGCACCACTCATCAGGATCTCTTTGGAGGGCACATCAGCTTTTATGTTGCTCGACAAGGATCCCAATATGATACGCACACCGATATCTCAGAATCATTAATGCCCCATGTTTCATGTACGACTAAGGAAATATAAATGTATCTTTTGACTCGTAACTTACACTGCCGGAAGCATCACACATCTTCAGTTGAAAGGCCGATCCAGAACATCACACTAACAGAACTATCAAAGGTCAGTCTGGATAGCACTCTCCTTTACTCCATCCGGCTGATAGAAGCGCAAAGAGTCTCTACTTTGAAGATCTCCAAATATTAAAATATATAATTCGAAATTGTTTAACACTCTTTTTTGAGCTTTTACTACATGAATTCCATATGTCGTTCATTCATCTAGTTCTACTCTGACCCGTCTTTCACTCTATCATTTCTATCCAATGTAGAAAATAGTAAAACATAAAGGAAACACCCACCTCGGAATGAGTGGTGTGTCCCCAAATTTTGAACTGGCTACTTCGTATCATTAAACCATATCTATCAAATATATATTAAAATTACTTTAACATTCGTATACCCTACACATTATTTAGTTTATAATAACCTTTTTCCTACACTACCTTCCTAACCCACCGACCGCCCCTAATTGGAAGTCAAACTATGGACACTTAGGCCTTCTACCAAGTTAATATCATACCTAATAAACATTTTTATGGACACACATCTATTTTTACATAGTTAATATTCTGTCTTGTTTTTACTACCCATCCCTTTCCTCTCCCGCTCAACCTCTTCCATCTATTAATTTCTGAAGTCCATTCCCATTCTCTTTTCCATATATTTTTAACTGTGCTGTTTCCACAAAATTCAGAACCTTTTAATATACATTTGACAGTAACCTTAATAATAGTCAGTCCCAACTTTCAGCTAACAGTCATCAACCCCACCCTCCCATCTGGTCTCTTAACACCATCCATTATGGTTTTATACCCTTTACCATCTAATTTTATTTAACTGTGCTGTGATGCTATCCACCAAAGTACACTGAACCATTTCTCGCATCATTCTCACACCGGATACTCGCTTTCTACAGATTCAGATGAAGTTAACAGATACAACTCACAATTTCTGGCTAACCAAACCGTATGAACTTATACATATATTCGATCCGACATTGCACAACGACTAATTATCTCGATCCCCTCCACCCACACCAGACCAGCTGACCTATCCCTGCATCCCAGCTGCATCAGCCCATCACAGGTAAATGTCTCGCCAACATTCCTTCCCACAGCCGCCACCCCTATCCTGGACCCAGGTGACCCGAAAAACAAGTCCGTACCATTGTGGCAATACCCGTACCCCGCATAAGCGAGTGATCCCCCACCTCCTCATGATTCTGTCTCTCTTGCAGCCAATTGGCAGAGCTGGGGTCGGTTCGTTATCCCGCCACCCACTTATAGCCTAACCATTTGCTAGCCCCATCCACTCTTCCGGTACTGTAGCCACAGGAATTTGGTAGTAATAATTTTACACATGCAGCCGAGTTTTTCGGCAACCATACCGCCCGGCGTCGATATGCCGCTACTAACGTTAAAAACATCGCTGCCATTCACAGTCACCCACGGTGTCATACCCCCCCACTACCCCCAACACCACCAGCAAACACCCTCACCACCACACCCTACCCAAAAAACCAAAAAACACCACAGATATCCAACCAACAACCCACCACAACAACAGCACCCACACACCCCAACGACCAATCACAAACACAACAAATAACACAAACACAACCAACACAAACAGAAACATACAAAAAAACAACACAACAAAGGCCCACCAACAAAGACCAAAAAAAAAACCAGCCTATCTACGACGTTCCTACCACACAAAAACAAAAGGCCACCAGGGCGCCAGGCTGCCTTACAAAAAAAAAAAAAAAACAACCAAAAAATAAATTAAAACACAAAACGAAATAGAGCACCCAACAAACAAAAACCCAACAAAAATAACAACCAAACAAATAGAAACACGAACTCAACAACGTTAGCCAATCATGATAACGCGCATCAGCAAGTCACTGACTCCACCCTGGACCTATATTACAGTTAATGTCGTATTACTCAAACATCTACATCGGAATACTGTCCTCTCTCAAGTTTGTCTTCCTACCGTGTCACATTGACAGTCCTTTACGTTTTCCCAACTTGATCCACCCCAGACCCGCTGTCCTAACAGCTTGTTTTTGTTATTTTGCACCATTAACATTTTCACCCCTCCTGTACTTGCTTCTTCATCTCGACCGCGTTGGTACTTACAAGCCATGAATCGGTAACCACAAAAACAAGATGCTTCTTGATTCGAATCTCTCCACTTATTTTGCAGATCCTATACCGGCAGAATATCCTACATATATTCTCACTAACCAACATGCCTGCTACTCCTGTTCATTTTTAATCTCTCCCCACTCGTACATGGCAGAGCCCGCTGTCATTTTTTGGTCTTTAAAGTGAAGCTGGTATAGTCTTTTATTTATCACATATTTTCTTTAACGCAATTTTTGGTGCGTTAATGAAGGCAGTTATTTCGTTGCTTGCCTATTCCCAATAAAATGTAAATTTTTCCTCATACAAATTTAAAAAGCAGGTCGCTAGGGTGTAGCAAGGCATGCCAAATGTGAACTGGGATATGACTAAAGAGTTATCAGGGTAAACTGGAATATGCTAAAGAGTTAATCAGCAGGTAAACTCGGGAAATATGACAAAGAAGTTAATGCAGGGTAACTGGGACTGAAGAGTAATCAGGGGTATAAGCTTGGGAATATACTAAAGGTTATCAGGGTTAAACGGGATATGACAAGAGTTTAATCAGGGTAAACTGGGATATGACTAAAGAGTTAAACAGGGTATACTGGTGATATGACTAAAGAGTTAAATCAGTGGTAAAACTGGGATATGACCTAAAGAGTTTAATCGGGTAACGCTGGGATAATTGACTAAAGAGTATCAGGGTAACTGGGATATGGACTAAGAGTTTAAATCAGGGGTAAACTGGGTAATGAATGAAAGAGCAATAATCAGGTAACTGGGGACATGACTAAGAGTTTATCAGGGTAAACTGGGATATGACTGAAGAGTTAATTCAGGGTAACTGGGCATAATGATACGAGAGTTAAATCAGGGTATAACTGGGCATATGAATGAAGATTAATCCAGGTAAACTAGGATAATGACTAAGAGTTAATCAAGGGTAAACTGGGTATGACTAAAAGAGTTAATCAGGAGTAAACTGGGGATCAATGTATCTAAAGAGTTAAAGGTCAGGGTAACTGGGATCCTGATAAGAGTTAATCAGGGTAAACTGGATACTGACTAAAGAGTTAATTCAGGTAAAACTGGGATATGACCTACCAAGAGTTAATCGGCGTAACTGGGATAATGATAAACGAGTTAATAGGGGTAAAGCTGGGATAGACACAGGAGTTATCCAGGGTAAACTGGGATATGACTAAAAGAGTTAATGCAGGGTAAACTGGGATATGACTAAAGAGTTAATCAGGGTAAGACTGGGATATGAACTAAAGAGTTATCAGGGTAACGGATATGACTAAAAGAGTTATCAGGGGCACTAAACTGGGATACT
>NW_019946090.1:24975-35954 GCF_002910315.2 Salvelinus sp. IW2-2015
GACTAAAGAGTTAATCAGGGTAAACTGGGATATGACTAAAGAGTTAATCAGGGTAAACTGGGATATGACTAAAGAGTTAATCACGGTAAACTAGAACTGAAGAGTTAATCAGGGTGGATTTTCCACAACTAGACAGGTACTTCTTTCCACGGTAGCAAGATCTTGTCTATTTTTGCTAACTTTCTATAAACATTTATTGGAGTGAGATCATTTCTTTCTTTTTGGATTTGTATACCGAGTATGTCCACATCCCCGTCAGACCATTTTATTTTTCGTGATCCAATGCGCAATATAGTACACTTATCATAATTTGGTTTTAATCCAGAGAGGTTAGCAAAAGTATCTAGATCCTCTATGAGGCCGTGGAGAGATTCTAATTGTGGATTTAACAGAAAACATGAAAACATGAATCATGAATCATCAGCGTACAATGACACTTTTGTTTTTCAGCCCTGGATTGCTAATCCCTTGATATTATTGATCTGATTTTAATAATAGCTAACATTTCTATATCCATAATAAATAGATATGCCGATAGTGGACAACCTTGTTTTACTACCCTTGACTGTTTAAAACTTTCTGAGAAGTATCCACTATTTACTGTTTTACACCTAGGCTTACTATACGTAACTTTAACCCATTTTATAAGAGATTGTACAAACTGGATATAGTCCAGGCATTTATATATAAACTCCAGTCATACTTTATCAAAAGCCTTTTCAAAATCAGCTATGAAAACCAGGCCTGGTTTCCAGATTCTTCATAGTGTTCTATTGTTTCCAGTACTTGTCCTATATTATCTCCAATGTATCGTCCATGTAAAAAACCTGTCTGATTAGGATGAATAATATCTGACAATACTTTTTAATTCTGTGCTCTAAGCACTTTGCTAGAATTGTTCCATCACAACACTGACGTGTATGGGGCCTCCAATTTTTTAAATGGACTGGATCTTTATATTTACCACTTGGATCCAATTTCAGTAATAATGAAATCAGACCTTCTTGTTGCGTGTCTGATAATCTACCATTTACATAGGAGTGGTTAAAACATGCTAATAACGGTCCTCTGAGTATATCAAAAACGGGTTGGTATACCTCCACTGGTATCCCATCCAGCCCTGGAGTTTGGTATACCTCCACTGGTATGCCATCCAGCCCTGGAGTTTTCCCAGACTTAAAGGCTTTAATTGCATCAAGAAGTTCCTCCTCTGTAAAATGGCCTTCAAACTTTATTAGTCACATGTGCCGAATACAACAGGTGTAGACCTTACAGTTAAATGCATACTTACAAGCCCCTAACGAACAATGCAGTTGAAAAAAATATGGATAAGAATAAGAGATAAAAGTAACAAGTAATTAAAGAGCAGCAGTAAAAAATAACAATATATACAGGCGGGTGCAGGTACAGAGTCAATGTGCGGGGGCACCGGTTAGTTGAGGTAGTATGTACATGTAGAGTTAGTTAAAGTGACTATGCATAGATGACAACAGAGAGTGGCAGTGGTGTGGAGAGGGGTGGGGGGGGGGGGGCAGTGCAAATAGTAGCCATTTAACAAGATGTTCAGGAGTCTTATGGCTTGGGGGTAGAAGCTGTTTAGAAGCCTCTTGGTCCTAGACTTAGCGCTTCGGTACCGCTTGCCGTGCGGTAGCAGAGAGAACAGTCTATGACTAGGGTGGCTGGAGGCTTTGACAACATTCACATAAGTATTTCTGTACATGTTAATTTTGCATTATTAATAGAAAAAAAATGGTTAGTGGAGGAGACTGAAACGAAAGTATATGCTTAAAGTACTTTACTTCCTCTTTCAAAACATGTGTAACAAGTTTCAGTGAATTATTTTTGGTAGTATTTCTATGTTGAAGATTAGAAAATAATTGGTTGCATTTCTCCCCACATTCCATCAAGTTCGCTTTATTTTTATAATATATTACACTTGATCTTTCTTGAATAAGTTCCTCCATTTCATTTAGTTTTTAGTCTAACTTATTCTGAGCCTCTATGGTACAGTTTTTATTGCTATCTACAGTGCATTCGGAAATTATTTAGACCCATTGACGTTTTCCACACTTTGTTTCGTTACAGCCTTATTCTAAAATGTATTAAATTAATTGTTTTCCTCATCAATCTCACACAATACCCCATAATGACAAAGCGAAAACAGGTTTTTAGAAATGTTTGCAAATTTGTAAATAAAAAATACAGAAATAACTTATTTACATAAGTATTCAGCCACTTTGCTATGAGACTCAAAACTGAGCTCAGGTACATTCTGTTTCCATTGATCATCCTTGAGATGTTTCTACAACATCACTGGAGTCAGTAAATTCAATTGATTGGACATTATTTGAAAGGCACACACCTTTCTATATCTTCTTATGGCTGGGGGCAGTATTGAGTAGCTTGGATGAATAAGGTGCCCAGAGTAAACTGCCTGCTACTCAGTCCCTGAAGCTAAGATATGCATATTATTAGTAGAAACCTGAGAAAAAATCCATCCAGGAAGTGGGAATTCTGAGGTTTGTAGGTTTGCCTATCCAATATACAGTGTCTTTGGGGTCATATTGCACTTCCTAAGGCTTCCACTAGATGTCAACAGTCTTTAGAACCTTGTTTGATGCTTCTACTGTGAAGAATGAGGGAAGGAGAGCTCTTTGAGTCAGGTGTCTGGCATGAGCTGATCACGCGCACTCCCGTGAGAGCGACCTGCGTTCCATCGCATTTCTGAAGACAAAGGAATTCTCCGGTTGAAACATTATTGGCGATTTATGTTAAAAACATCCTAAAGATTGATTCTATACATCGTTTGACATGTTTCTATGAACTGTAACGGATTTTTTTTACTTTTCGTCTGACCTGCGTCTGACCTGCGCGTCATCAATTTGGATTTTGGAACAAAACGCGCGAACAAAAAGGAGGTATTAGGACATAAATTATGGACGTTATCGAACAAAACAAACATTTATTGAGGAACTGGGATTCCTGGGAGTGCATTCTGAGGAAGATCATCAAAGGTAAGTGAATATTTATAATGCTATGTCTGACTTCTGTTGACTCCACAACATGGCGGAGATCTTCATGGCTTGTTTGGGCTCTGAGCGCTGTACTCAGATTATAGCATGGTGTGATTTTTCCGTAAAGTTTAAAAAAAAATCTGACACAACGTTTGCATTAAGGAGATGTTTATCTCAAGTTCCAGTTGTAATACTTGTATCTTTTATCAATGTTTATTATGAGTATTTCTGTAAATTGATGTGGCTCTCTGCAAAATCACCGGATGTTTTGGAGGCAAAACATTACTGAACATAACGCGCCAATGTAAACTAAGATTTTTGGATATAAATATGAACTTTATTGAACAAAACATACATGTATTGTGTAACATGAAGTCCTATGATTGTCATCTGATTCATTTTATCTCTATTTCCTCTCTTTGGCTGGAAAAATAGCTGTGTTTTTGTGTGACTAGGTACTGACCTAACATAATCGTTTGGTGTGCTTTCGTCGTAAAGCCTTTTTGAAATCGGACACTGTGGCTGGATTTACAACAAGTGTATCTTTAAAATGGTGTAAAATACTTGTATGTTTGAGGAATTTCAATTATGACATTTCTGTTGTTTGAATTTGGCGCMCTGCACTTTCACTGGCTGTTGTCAAGTCGATCCCGTTGACGGGATCTCAGCCGTAAGAAGACACAAGGTCCCACAGTTGACAGTGCATGAAAGAGATTATCAGAGATTGTGGTATCATCAAGATTATGATCAGTGATTAGTTCATTGACTATAACTGCCTTTGAAGTGAGGGATCTAACATTGAGTAGCCCTATGTTGAGATGTGAGGTATCACGATCTCTTTCAATAATGGCAGGAATGGAGGAGGTCTTTCTTAGATATCATCCTGACCAATTTGCCCTCTAAATTCACCAATGCTGTCTTCAACCAGGATCTCAGCGATCACTGCCTAATTGCCTGGGTGCGTAATGGATCAGCGGTCAAATGACCCCCACTCATCACTGTCAAATGCTCCCTAAAACACTTCAGCTAGCAGGCCTTTCTAACCGACCTGGCCCAGGTATCCTGGAAGGACATTGGCCTCATCCCATCAGTAGAGGATGCCTGGTTGCTCTTCAAAAGTGCTTTCCTCTCCATCTTAAATAGGCATGCCCCATTCAAACAATGTAGAACTAAGAACAGATATAGCCCCTGGTTCACCCCAGACATGACTGCCCTTGACCAGCACAAAAACATCCTGTGACATTCTGCATTAGCATCGAATAGCCCCTGCGATATGCAACTCGTTAGGGAAGTCAGGAACCAATATACTCTGTCAGTTAGGAAATCTAAGGCTAGCTTTTTCAAACAGAAATTTGCTTCCTGTTGCACTAATTCCCCCAAAAATGTGGACACTGTAAAGTCCATGGAGAATAAGAGCACCTCCTCCCAGCTGCCCACTGCACTGAGGCTAGGAAACACTGTCACCACCGATAAATCTATGATAATCGATCATTTCAATAATAATTTTCCATGGCTGGGCACGCTTTCCACCTGGCTACCCCTGCCCCGGCCAACACCTCAGCACCCCCTTCTCCTTCACCCAAATCCAAACAGCTGATGTTCTGAAAGAGCTGCAAAATCTGGATCCCTACAAATCAGCTGGGATAGACAATCTGGACCCTCTCTTTCTAAAATGATCCGCCGAAATTGTTGCAACCCCTATTACTAGCCTGTTCAACCTCTCTTTCATATCGTCTGAGATCCCCAAAGATTGGAAAACTGCTGCGGTCATCCCCCTCTTTAAAGGGGGAGACCCCTTAGACCCAGCCTTTCTAAAATCTTCTTAAACCAAGTTAATAAACCGATCACCAACCATTTCGAATTCCACCGTACCTTCTCCACTATGCAATCTGGTTTCAGAGCTGGTCATGGGTGCACCTCAGCCAACGCTCAAGGTCCTGAACGATATCATAACCACCATCGATAAAACACAGTACTGTGCAGCCGTCTTCATCGACYTGGCCAAGGCTTTCGACTCTGTCAATCACCACATTCTTATCGGGAGACTCAATAGCCTTGGCTTCTCAAATGACTGCCTCACCTGGTTCACCAACTACTTCTCAGATAGAGTTCAGTGTGTCAAATTGAAGGGCCTGTTATCCGGACCTCTGGCAGTCTCTATGGGGTGCCACAGGGCTCAATCTCGGGCCGACTCTTTTCTCTGTATATATCAATGATGTTGCTCTTGCTGCTGGTGATTCTCTGATCCACCTCTACGCAGACAACACTATTCTGTATACATCTGGCCCTTCTTTGAACCCTGTGCTAACAAACCTCCAAACGAGCTTCAACGCCATACAACACTCCTTCCGTGGCATCCAACTGCTTTTAAATGCTAGTAAAACTAAATGCATGCTCTTCAACCGATTGCTGCCCGCACCCTGCTGTCCGACTAGCATCACTACTCTGGACGGTTTTGACCTAAAATATGTGGACAACTACAAATACCTAGGTGTCTGGTTAGACTGTAAACTCTCCTACCAGACTCACATTAAGCATCTCCAATCCAAAACTAAATCTAGAATCGGCTTCCTATTTCGCATCAAAGCCTCTTTCACTCATGCCGCGAAACATACCCTCGTAAAACTGACCATCCTACCGATCCGTGACTTCGGTGATGTCATTTACAAAATAGCAACTAACACTCTACTCAGCAAACTGGATGTAGTCTATCACAGTGCCGTCTGTTTTGTCACCAATGCCCCATATACTACCCACCACTGCGACCTGWATGCTCTCGTTGGCTGACCCTCACTACATATCCGTCGCCAAACCCACTGGCTCCAGGTCATCTATAAGTCTTTGCTAGGTAAAGCCCCGCCTTATCTCAGCTCAATGGTCACCATAGCAACACCCACCCGTAGCACGTGCTTCAGCAGGTATATTGCACTGGTCATCCCCAAAGCCAACACTTCCTTTGGCCGCCTTTCCTTCCAGTTCTCTGCTGCCAATGACTGGAACGAATTGGAAAAATCTCTGAARCTGGAGTCTTATATCTCCCTCTCTAACTTTAAGCTTCAGCTGTCAGAGCAGCTTATCGATCACTGTACCTGCACACAGCCAATCTGTAAATAGCACACCCGACTACCTCATCCCAATATTATTACTCACCCTCTTGCTCTTTTGCACCCCAGTATCTCTACTTGCACATCATCATCTGCACATCTATCACTCCAGTATTAATGCTAAATTGTAATTATTTTCTCCTCTAGGGCCTATTTATTGCCTTACCTCCCTACTCTTCTACATTTGCACACACTGTATATAGCATTTTCTACATTGTACATCTTTCTATTGTGTTATTGACTGTATGTTTGTTTATGTGTAACTCTGTGTTGTTGTTCTTGTCGCACTGCTTTGCTTTATCTTGGCCAGGTCGCAGTTGTAAATTAGAACTTGTTCTCAACTGGCCTACCTGGTTAAATAAAGGTGAAATAAACATTAAATTAAATAAAAAACTATTAAACAAAGATAAATTATATAAGGAATGACCGTTAAAGGTCTTTGAAATTTCCTTAACTGATATTTTGGGGGGAAAAACGGCTCTGTCACGGATCCCTCCAGAATTTTCATTACTTACACCTGTCCCTATTCCACTGATTAGTACTTGTATAAGTGTGTCCTTTGTTCACCATTGTCCTGTTGTCCAATTATTGTTACAATGTCCGTTGGTGCGTGTGAGTGCCTGTGCTGTGTGTTTTGGGTTTTCGTGCCCTTGTGGATTGCGCAGATGATTCCGGGTCTCGTCCCGTGTGTTAATCATCGTGTATTATTTATTCAAGGTACTCCTCGCTCTTTTGTTTGGGTTTCAACCCTATGTTTTTGTTGAGTGTTTGTTTGGTCTTCGTCCCCGTGCCTTTACACGTCACGCCGTAATTTGGGTACAATAAATAAAAAACCTATTACGCATTCCTGCGCCTGTCTCCCACATCATTTATACCAGCGGCTCCTTCATTCATCGAATCAGATGGCTCATTCACCACAAAGCCCACTGATATTGCAAACTACTTTAATGATTTTTCCATTGGCAAGATTAGCAAATTTAGGGATGACATGCCAGCAACAAACACTGACACTACACATCCAAGTATAACTGACCAAATTATGAAAGACAAGCATTGTACTTTTGAATTCCATAAAGTCAGTGTGGAAGAGGTGAAAAAATGATTGTTGTCTATCAACAATGACAAGCCACCGGGGTCTGACAATCTGGATGGAAAATTACTGAGGATAATAGCAGACAATATTGCCACTCTTATTTGCCACATCTTTAAGCCTATTAGAGAGCGTGTGCACTCAGGCCTGGAGGGAAGCTAAAGTCATTTCGCTATCCAAGAATAGTAAAGCACTCTTTTTTATTTTTTTATTTAACCTTTATTTAACCAGGAAGGGCTCATTGAGATTTAAAATCTCTTTTTCAAGAGCGTCCTGGCCAAGATAGGCAGCACCAAGTCATTACAAAAATACAGACAAACAACATGAAAAACTACAAGTCATCTAGTAAAATCCATAGAATTCACAAGAGATTACCGGCTACGGTCTATTTGTTGAGGAGATTATTGCTGATAGCTATACTCTGCTGTGAAATCCATATATTATTCCTTATTATTTTTATATTTAGCAACACGTTCAGGAGAGGAGAAGGGTGAGTAGTTAGCGTGCTTGAGATGTGTGTGTACATGAAACTTTGAATGTAGCTCTGTACCGGGTAGCTCACTCTATTGTTAATTAGTCTAATTTTTGGTATGGTGGCGTTTGGTTGATTGGAATCTAAGATGTCTTACTGGTCGCATTGATTTACTGGTAAGTTTGTTTTGCCATCCTGTGCACAATGTGTTAAAGTATGTCTACTACGCTACGCAACATGGTATAATGTAGGTACAGTTCCTCCTGTGACATGGTCATGTTCGTGTTCTTTATAGGCGTGCTGGGATACTAACAATAATCTCTTTGGTGTAGCATAGGCAACTTTAGTGTGATGTATCTATTCGTTATCTCATACCTAATGGTTTCACTCTAAAGGAAATTAACCTCTCGCTAACTTACAGTTTACTACTGTAGGACGATGGCTCTAAAAGAGATCTTTAATTTATGTATTTAGGGGTCTAATAATATGCTATACATGGATTATGTGCCTTAGAGTTGTCGCAGTAAAGGCTATCCTGGATCTCAATATCTTAGTATTGTATGGAAACGTGCGTCAGTGCTGCCTCCGCAGTAATAACACTATGTATTAGGCTTTATCCCATGTCTTGGGAGCATGGCTTACCGCACGGGGTACTATACGTGATACCTATTACGGACGTGGCGAGACTTTAGATACAGTACTTGGAGAAGGGGTAAGTTTGTCGAATTATGTGCTATAACTGTTTAATAACGCCAGTTTATATACTACTATACTAACTGTGGCATGGAGTACTTACTACTATACTAAACTGTTTAATACAGTACTAACTACTATACTAAACTGTGGCATGCATTACTAACTACTATACTAACTGGGGCATGCAGTACTACTATACTAACTGTGGCAGCATGCTGTAGGTTTTAGAAGGAGAACCCTGAACAGCATTACAACACAAGCCTTACAGACACACTCTAACCCATTTGTTGGTTTGAGTTGCGCATTCTGTTGGCCAACCGTACTTTGTCATAAAGTGCCAAAGTCTAGTGTTTGTTGTGCACGCCAGTAGGTAAAACAATGTAACTTGTTAACCATGTTTCTTCTATGTATAAAGCTGCCCATTTAAATGTACAATAATATAATCCTGTAATAATCCTGTAATAATCCTGTCATAATCCTATAATAATCCTGTAATAATCCTATAATAATAATGTTATAATCCTGTAATAATCCTATAATAATCCTGTAATAATCCTATAATAATCCTGTAATAATCCTGTTATAATCCTATAATAGTCCTATAATAATCCTGTTATAATCCTATAATAATCCTGTAATAATCCTATAATAGTCCTATAATAATCCCTTTATAATCCTATAATAATCCTGTAATAATCCTGTAATTGAACCTGGTTAGTCTGTCTGAAGCTCTGCTCTGTTTCCTTGTTGAAATGCTGGTGTTCATTAGGCATGAAACTCATTAGTCGGCCAGTCATCCAGGAACATTTATTGGTTGATGGGAATAACCAAAGTGATGAATTATCCCGGGGGTGAATTACTTCATGAATGTGTATTGTGTGACTTAAAGAAGCAGTTATTGCACAATCTATTGAAGTGTTAGTTTATGCAAAACTGCTGTTTACAATGTTATATGTCCACAGGAAATGATGCATTCCTTGAGGAAATGTGTTTTGGGGCTATCATGATGGAACATTCCTATAGGAAGGGAGTTTCTGGAGTTAAAGAGTTTTATAGAGTTCTGAGGTGCTCAGCTGGTCTTTGCCTTGGAGGAGAGCAGCCTGGGTAGTTGGTCTTGGCCTGGGAGGAGAGCAGCCTGGGTAGTTGGTCTTGGCCTGGGAGGAGAGCAGCCTGGGTAGTTGGTCTTTGCCTGGGAGGAGAGCAGCCTGGGTAGTTGGTCTTGGCCTGGGAGAGAGAAGATGAGGAGAGAGGAGGAGAGAGAGAGAGAGAGAGAGAGAGAGAAAAAGAGAGAGAGAAAGAGAGAGAGAGAGAGGAGAGAGAGGAGGAGAGAGAGAGAGGAGGGTGAGAGGGAGGGAGAGAGCGAGAGAAGGGAGAGAAGAAGAGAGATGGGTTTGAGAGAGAGAGAGAAAAAGAGAGAGAGCGAGGAGGGAGAGAGGAAGAGAGAGACAGAGGGGGAGAGGAGAGAGAGAGAGAGAGAGAGAGAGAGAGAGAGAGAGAGAGAGAGAGAGAGAGAGAGAGGAGAGAGAGGAGAGAGAGAGAGAGAGGAGGTTGAGAGAGAGAGAAGTAGAGAGAGGGGGAGAGAGAGAGGAGGGGAGAAAGAAGAGAGAGAGAGAGAGAGAGGATCGGGGAGAGAGAGCGAACCCCTGGAGTTCTGTGACCTCAGCTGCTCTGTTAAGTGTGTGTTGTAAAACAGTGCCTCCATGTAAAAACTAGCCCTGAGGTGCTGTGGCCACCTGCACTCCCTCTTTCTCTTTGGATCGCTCCCCCTTCCTCTTTCTCTCCACCCTTTCCCTCTTTCTCTCTCAATCTGCTCCTTTCATCCCATACTGGGGGTTTGGAAGTGAGGGGGGTAACTTGGTGGGGCTAGCGGCAAATTTGAAATCCCATGCGAACACCTCCTCATATAAACACCACACACACCACACAACACACACACACACACACCACACACAACACACAACAACACCACCACACACACACACACACACACACACACCACCACACACACACACACCACACCCTAACCCAACGCACACATACCCCGATGGTGATGGTTAAAACGGGTCTCCAAACAGAAAAAAGGCTCCGAATTTGACCCGGCAGCGATAAGGCCACAGCAGTGGAGATCATTTCTATTAGTCAGCTAACAAGCCTAATTACCGCTTCAGCCACACTGTAAAAATTTACTGTGTGTCAATCTGTAACCCCCGAACGGTCTCACACACACAAGCGCTCACTCACAGCTGTCTAGCCCCCCCACGACACACACGCGCCTCACTCACTACACTCATGTAATTGTAAACCCCCCCCGCCACAACCACAGCGCCTCACTCACAACACTTCTGTAGTCTGTAACCCACCCTACGGTCTCACAACACAGCGCACACTCACACGTCTGCAAACTGTAACCGCCCCCCCCGCACCCGCACGGTCTCACACACACGAGCGAACACTCAAACTCTGTATTAGTAACCCCCGCCACGGTCTCACACACACAGCTGAACAACTCAACCTCTCTTGATAATTGTAACCCAACACGGTCTCACACACAGCGCCGACACTCACACAGACGCTTGTATCTGTAAGCGCCCTCCCCCTCCCAG
>NW_019946090.1:36390-40790 GCF_002910315.2 Salvelinus sp. IW2-2015
CTGACCCGAGCAGGCCTAGCCCTGTCAATTCATTCCACTCTAAACCTCAGAGGTAATTTGTATCGACGCAGGTACATAAAAGAACAAAGTTTTTTTCAGTATTCGAAAAGAGACTAGAGCAAGAGACTTTCTTTTTGCCCTACTCCGGCGGCCGGCCCAACCCAGTGCGGGAAAGTGGTCGGTGTGTGGTGTTCGGGGTTCCTGTGTCTGTTGTGTTTGTGGTGTGTCATTGTGTGTGTTGGTGTGTGTTTGGTTTTGTTGTGTTGGTTCGTCTGATGTGCATGTGTCTGTGTCTGTGTGTGTACCTGGTCGTGTCTGTGCTGTGTGTGCAATGTGTGTGTTTCCGTTGTGTGTGTGCATTTGTTCTGTGTGTGTTGTGTGTAGGTTTGTGTGTGTTTTCATGTGGTGTGTGCGTGTGATGTGTCGTGTGTGTTTGTTCGTGTGCATGTGTCCATGTGTGGGTCGGTGTGTTGTAAGCAGAATGCTGTTGATAAAACTGAGAGACAGACAGGATGGACTCACAGTCTCCGAGAGTGTTTATTACTATTATAACAGGACCAATGATTGTGTTCAATCAAACTCTGTACAGAAAAAACTTAACAGGACTGTTGACATGAACACAAAACAAGATTGTTTTAACCATTCAGTATGCTCTACTCTACCCCTTCTTCTTGCTCTCTTTCCCATGCAAAGCAACTACCCAGGCTCTCTGTCCCAGCCCAGACACTACCCCAGGCTGCCTCTCCTCCCCAGACAAAGAACCACTCCCCAGAGCTGCTCTTCCTCCCAGACCAAAGACTAACTACGCCGAGGCTGGCTCTCCTCCCAGACAAAGTGACCAACTAACGCCAAGCTGCTCTGTTCCCAGGCAAGACCCACTTACCCGGCTGCTCTCCTCCAAGGGCCAAGACCAAGACTACCCAGGCTGCTCTCCTCAAGCCAAGACCAACTACCCAGGCTGCCTGCTCCAGGCCAAGACCTGACTACACACAAGGCTGCTCTGCTTCAAGCCCAAGACCAACACCCAGGCGCGTGTCTCCTCCCAGACATAGACCAACTAACGAAGGCTGCTCTGCTCCCAGGCACGAGACGAAACGAACTAGCCCAGGCTCCCTCCCAAGCAAGACCAACTACCCAGGCTGCTCTGCTCTACACCAGACACAAGACCAACTACCCAGGCTGCTCGTGTTTCCCAGGCAAAGACCCCACTACTCAGGCTGTCTCTTCCAAGCCAAGACCAACACCCAGAGCTGCTCTCCTCGCAAGCGAAGACCAACTACCCAGGCTGCTATGCTCTCCCGCCAAAAGACCAACTCGCTTAATTGCTCTGGTCCCTCTCCACATCAAGCCAAGACCACTACCGCAGGTTGCTCTCTCTGTTCCCAGTGCCATCAAACCACAGGAAAACTAACCAGCTGCTCTGTCCACAGGCCAAGAACACACATACGCAGACTGCCTCCGTTCCCAGCCCTAACGAACAAACTAACTCAACGGTGCTTCCCCAGGCCGTTTATAGACCAACTCTACCCAGCTGCTCATCCCCAGGCTCCAAGATGACCAACAACTTGGAACCCAGGCTGCTCTGCTCCCAGCAAGACCCAACTACCAGAACTGCTCTCCCACCATTACAAATGACCACACTATCCCAGGCCAGCTCTTTCCAGGCAAAGACCAACTCCGAGGCTGCTCTGCTCCCAGGCCAAGACAACTACCCAGCTGCTCTCCTCCAAGCCAATACCAACTAACCCAGGCTGCTGTCCTCCCAGACAAAGCCAACTGACCCAGGCTGCTCTGCCGCCAGACAACGACCAACTACCCAGGCTGCCTCTCCTCCAGCCATGACAAGCCCAAACTAGCCCAGAGACTGCTCTAAGGCCCTCCCGCCAACACCCCACTACCCAGCTGCTCTCTCCAGGTGCAAAGACCGATCTACCCAGGCTGCTCTTGCCTCCTCAGCCAGACCAAACATACAGGCTGCTCTCTCATTCCTCTCTCTATCTCTACACCATCTCTCTCTCTCTTTCTCTCTCTCTCTTTCACGCTCAATCTCATTATCTCTCTTTGATGTTCCAGCAGGGCAAGAAAGAATCTTAGCTCAGACTTTGAGCTTGTTGAACTGGTAGACCAGCTTTTGCATGAGATGGCATGAGATAATATTAGCATTGGCATTAACACTTCTACTCTGTCAGTGTCCCAAAATCGAGACAGTTGATTATCAATATCTGATATTTGACTAGAATGATGTTGTAAACAACAGCGAACTTTCAGGGACATAGACATGTCTTATATCATCAGAAAGCTTAAATGATTGTTAAAATTTACAGTAGCTATTACAGCGAAAAAAATATATCATGCTATTGTTTGAGGTTAGTGCACAACAACAAAACATTTTTATGATGGCAACTGGTTGTATACATTCACCTCTGATGGTAAATAATGTTCTTACATTCAGTAATCTGGCTCTGATTTGTCATCCTGAGGGTCCCAGAGATAAAATGTAGAACAGTTTTGTTTGTTAAAATCCATTTTTAAATCCTAACACGATCTATGTTGTATACAGCGTTTTGCATGAATTCCAACTCTCTCAACTTGCAACAAAACCATTTTTGAAATCTAATCGGAAAAACTTTGCTTTACCCGGTCAATTTTGGTTTCTGTGCAATCCTCAGACACTCTAGAAGTCAACCAAAACCTTGATTAACAGTTTCTAGGTCCAATGACCACCTATCGTTTTGAAACATAGCTAGCTAGATAGCCAATGAGCTGGGCTTGACAGTAGTACCCGGGTCTGTAGTGACGTCTCTAGCACTGGTCAAGGGCGAGTTACATTAGGTGTGGAATACATCCAACACACGGAACGGCTGGGGGTCCTCAGGAGAGGCTTGATAACTAGTGTGGTAAATTACCAAAATGTAAAAGTACATGGAAATATAGTCTATTTTGAAAATATGTGGAAGAAAAATATAATAATTGTTCCACATATTTTTTTACTGGGCCTCCCGGGTGGTGCTGCTGTCTAAGGCATCGCAGTGCTAGAGACGTCACTACAGACCCGGGTGTGATCCGGCCGTGATCGAGAGTCTTATAGGGCGGCGCACAATTGGCCCAGCRTCGTCCGGGTTAGGGGAGGGTTTGGGAGGCTTTACTTGGCTCATCGCGCTCTAGTGACTCCTTGCCGGTCGTCAGTTGAACAGTGTTTCCTCCGACTTTTGGGTTTAGCGGGCGGGTGTTAAGAAGCGCGGTTTGGTGGGTCATGTTTCGGAGGACGCATGACTCGACCTTCGCCTCCCGAACCCGTTGGGGAGATCCAGTGATGAGACAAGATGGAGAAAAAGTGGGTGAAATACCCCCCAAAATCTACTAATAAAATACAAATAAAATGTTTACTATCAAACTGAGCTGTCAATAACAATAAAAATGTAAAACTTTCCCGAGCTTGTCATCATTAAGAAACGGAATGTAACAGGGTTGGTTATGTTTCCACTTGCCTCTAAAGAAAGGTGCATTTAATGTTCAAGCATTCTTATTGGTTGGTTAACCTTTCACGAGTCACAAACCCGGATCCGGGATCCCCCCCATCACAAAAGCTGACTAGCCTAGCCTAAAGTTACAGGGATATCATATAATAAAATGTTCATGAAATATCAAGTCCAAGACACCAAATGAAAGATACAGATCTTGTGATTCAAGCCATCATCTCTGATTTTTTAAATGTTTTACAGGGAAGACACAATATGTAAATCTATTAGCTAACCACGTTAGCAAAAGACACCACTTTTTTTACTCCACCATTTTTTTTACTGCATCAGTAGCTATCACAAATTCGACCAAATAAAGATATAAATAGCCACTAACCAAGAAACAATTCTCATCAGATGACAGTCTGATAACATATTTATTGTATAGCATAGGTTTTGTTAGAAATATCTCTTTAAAGCCTATAGCGAATAAAACAGAGCCGATACTTCTAGGAGCTAAAACCAGACGTTCTAAAAAGACATGCCAAGACCCTCTTTGCGTCAGCGCGAAGTCCCAAAAAGGTCGGACACCTCGGTTCCAATCAATTTAAAAACTTTGGAAATACGTAGCCACGTCATTTCAACTCTCCCTATTCGCTAACAGCCAGGGGAAGCCGTATGCAGTGCATCTCAACCAATAGAGACAGGCAAAGTTAAGACAGGTCTCAAAGCAGATGATAAAATTTCCCATTCTCACACAGACAAGGAAAGTGCTCTAAGTCGAGTTCTGTTTCACTTACAGACATAATTCCAACGGTTTTAGAAACTAGAGAGTGTTTTCTATCCAATAGTAAGAATAATATGCATATTGTACGAGCAAGAATTGAGTAGGAGACCGTTACATTGGATACACATTTGTGCTATGTCGAAATAGCACCCCCC
>NW_019946090.1:43481-45045 GCF_002910315.2 Salvelinus sp. IW2-2015
TAGAAAAATGTGCATATTTCAGGTATAATCATAGTTTACAATTGCAGCCCCCATTACAACTATCACAAATTGACTAGAATAACTACGAGACCATCGTGTATTAGCTAATTACTTCATATAAAACATTTCTTAAAAATACACGCGTACAGCAGATAAAGACACAGATCATGTGAATATAGCCAATATGTCAATTTTCTAAAGTGTTTACAGCGAGAAACACAATTATAGCGTATCTTAGCTTACATACAAGTCGTTCAAACGTAGCATTGATATGCCAAAAAATAGCTAATAACGTTATCAAACCACCAAACGTTATTAATTTTTTTCATAACCTTCTCAGAATTCTGTATATCATTGGTGCGTCGTCGCTGTTTGCGAACATGGATTACACAATATATATTGTTCGAATGTGCATATTAGCCGCACAATTCGGTGTTACACAACGTGTTTAGTGGCCAAAAAATCAAGCAATCTGTCCGGCCCATTTTGGAAAGGCACCTAATCTTATCGAAAAACTATTTCATAACTTGACTAAAAATACATAGTGGCAAGAAGTTTAAACTCTGAGACAATAAGGCGTGTTGTGATTGGCCCCGCTTGCAGATAGGGGGAGATGGCGAACGTCAGGTCTTCCCAGTAGGAAAATGTGATGCAAGGGGTAGGTCACGTTCTGAATACTGTTTTCTATTTTCTATYTTACAATGTGTACAAGTTTGCTGTACGTTACTGATTTATACATGTGTGGGTATATGGTACCTGTTAGGGATTGAGGGGCTTTCTGGGATGTGCTTTGGCATATGATTGCTGTAAATAAGTGTGTTAGCTAGCATACACCGACGTAATGGTCACATAAGCTCACTGCTAACACAGTTGTTTTCATGCAGATTTTACCATCGACAGCCATCAACATCGTTAAGCACAACTAATGTGCTGGTTCCTATTTAACAACAGCAACAGAAATAAATGCTAATAAATAATGCTCAACTGGGACCGCTGGCTGGTGTGATTTACAAAACACAACGCAAGGAGAGTACGATTTACATCTGTTACACTAAGCACAGGCAAAATCCTAGGGAAAAAACAGGTTCAGTCTGCTTTCCACCAGACACTGGGAGATTAATTCACCTTTCAGCAGGACAATAACCTAAAACACAAGGCCAAATCTACACTGGAGTTGCTTACCAAGACTAYAGTGAATGTTCCGGAGTCCCATAGGGCAGTGCACAATTGGCCCAGCGTCGTCCAGGTTAAAGTTTGGTGTAGGCCGTCATTGCAAATAAGAATGTGTTCTTAACTGACTTGCCTAGTTAAATAAAGGTTAAATAAAGGTTAAATAAAAATTGTAATAAATAATCACTGGAAAAGGTGCCTCTACAAACTATCGACTCAGGTGTGTGAATATCTATGGGAATTAATTTGTAAAAAGTTATCTAAAAACATGTTTTCACTTTGTCATTATGGGGTGCTGTGTGTAGGTGGGGAAAAATATACAAGACCTTTCACAAGTTTGGGGTCACTTAGAAATGTCCACATTTATTGTCCATTACAATAACATCAAATTGAT
>NW_019946091.1:0-16504 GCF_002910315.2 Salvelinus sp. IW2-2015
GATTACATACGTAATGTGGTTGGAGGTAATATAGTTCTTGTATGGGATATAGATTTAAAAAGTCAATTGTTGACCTAATCTGGGTGTCACTAATCAGACATATTGTTATGTAGGCATTTTCAATAAATTATGTTATCTGATGCATCGTTTTTTATGGCATGCTTTGGATAAAACAAGCACACCTCTCTGGTCTCAGTTTGGTGTAGAAAATGTGGTCTAACATGATGCTTGCTCTACGACAGATGAAACAGGACCTTTCTCTCTAGCTCCTGTGATAGATCCTATATTTGCACATCATATGATTGCTGGTTGACTAGGTGCGCACACGACATGCTTACTCGGTTCATGTGCATCATATAGATGAATAGATTGCACCATTGCCAAGTTTATAAGAACCGATATCTTGATTTGTGTCTGGACAGTTTTTGAAAGCAGTGATTCACCTTTACTTAGAACAGGGGCTAGGTATGTGGCGTTGGTACTTTGAACCAGTTTTGTGGTTATCTACGAACCTGTCGGTGGACAGGATCATTTGAACCTCTCTCACATTGTTTTTAGTATTTTGTTGTAGATACAGGCATTGATTAAATTTGTCAACAACTCTGATAGCAGTGGGGGTAATGACAATCTAGTAGCAAACTTTAAGCCCGCTCAGGTACATCTCGATGATGTGAATAGAAAGATCTTTCGTATCTGATGCTGATCTGGACAGTGAAACAAGTTTGCCCTTCCTCATGTCTCAAAGTTATTCGTTATGATCACAGGTGTATTGGTAAAATGGCGACTATCGTCTGAGACATGTAAACAGCGCAGTCACTCATGTCTTGGTATGTATACGGATCATAGTATCGGCTGATAGACTGTCTGGAACTGTAGAACAGACGTGTGTTAGCTAAGTGGTTAAGACAATGTTAGGTCACTGATGGGGTGTCTGGACGTGAAATGATCATCTGATTAGTTATGTGTAGAGGAAACCATAGTCTCACCTGAATGCTAGTTCTGGAACCGTGAAACAGCTCCTTTCTTGTAGTCAGTTACAATGTTGTCATGCCTAGTTAGTCTGATATCATACCTGTTCTGGACACTGGTGAGAACAGTCCTCCTATCTGATTAGTAATGATGACTAGAGATACGATAGTTACATGATGCTGTCTGGACAGGTGAAAAGCAGCACTCTCTGTTCGTATAGAGTGTAGATTCCATGAGCGTATATGAAGCTGCTGTGAGAGAAGGGCTGGGAAGAGACTAGCCTATTTGTATGTTGTGTGCATTGTATACTGATGTGTTCTGAGAAGATAGAAACAGCCAGCTTCTGGTCAGTATGTGCTAGAAATGGTCTCGGTAGACTGTAAGATCATGGACAGTGAAAGGAACCTACATGCTGGCTAGTATGTGT
This sequence comes from Salvelinus sp. IW2-2015, assembly GCF_002910315.2. NCBI lineage: Eukaryota > Metazoa > Chordata > Actinopteri > Salmoniformes > Salmonidae > Salvelinus > Salvelinus sp. IW2-2015. Next base: position 1,397 of record NW_019946091.1, read on the forward strand.
AGACATGTATCTGATGCTGTTGGGACAGTGAAACGCACCCTCTGGCTCAGTATGCTGTAGACATGTATCTGATGCTGTCTGGACATAGAAAAGCACATCTCTGGCTCAAGTATGGTTGTGACTGGTATTGATGCTGTCTGGACAGCTGAAACAGGCCTCTCTGGCCTCAGTATAGGTGATAGACACGTATCTGATGGCTTGTCTGGACAGTGCAACAGACCCTCTGCTCAGGTAGATGTGTAGACCATGTTATTGATGGCTGTTGGAGTGGAACCAGCATCTCTCTGGTATCAGTTAATGTTGTAGCCATGGTATTGGAATGGCTGTTGGACAGTAACAGTATACTCTGTCCATATGTGTAGGCATGTTATCTGATGTGGTTGACAGTGGAAACAGCTACGTCTCTGTTCAGTAGTGTGTTAGACAGAGGTCTGATGCGTGCTGGACAGTGAAACAGACAACTCTCTTCTCAGTATGTTTGTTTTGTAGACTCATGTATCGATGCTTGTCTGGACAGTGAACAGCCACCTCTTCTGCTCCTATCCCACTCGTGTGACATATCTGATGCTGTCCTCTGACAGTGAAAGCACAACTCTCTGTTCACAGTATCCGGTGTAGACCATGATCTGATGCTGGTAACCATGGACAGTGAAACAGTATCTCTCTCGGTATGCTTAATGTACAAGTGTTATTGTGAGTCGGACGTGAGCAGCATGTCTGTGTGATTACCATGATGATCTCGGAAGTGAAACAGAACCTTCTCTCGTTCAGTATGTGTGCATGTATCTGATGCTGTCTGGACAGTAACAGCACCTCTTGGATGAGTAGTGAGAAACATGTATCCCTGATGCTGTCTGGACAGTGAAACAGCACCTCTCGGGCCTAGTTGTGTGACAATGTATCTGATGCGCGTCTGGAGTGAAACACACCTCTTGGCTAAGTAATGGTATGCATAGCAATGTATTGATGCTGTCTGGACAGATGAAACAGAACTTACTGGCTCAGTATGCTGAGCAATAGTATCTTGATGCTGTTCTGGACAGTGAAACAATCCTCTCTGCGCTCAGATATGTGTAGACATGTAATCTTGTGAACTGTTGTGACAGACGTGAAACAGACCCTCGTATGCGCTCAGTATTGTGTAGCCATGTATCTGATGCTTAGTATTGGCAAAAACCAGCAATCTCTGTCTCAGTATGTGTAGCCTGATGATGGCTGTCTGGAGTGAAACAGCTCTCTCACTGTCCTCAGTATGATGTAGACCGTATCTGATACTGAGCCTGTACTGACAGGAAGAGCACCTTCTGTCTCGAGTTATGTATCGTCTTGTTAGACATGTTCTGATTGCGTTCTGGACAGCTGAAGAAAAGCACCTCTCTCGTCTTCATGGGTAAGAAACCAGGCTTATTTGATGCTGTCTGGAAGAAAGTAGAATGAGTGCCAGCCAAACTCTTTTCTTTTTTCTTCTAAGATTCTTTAGAGAGCAGGAAATGATGTCAAAAATGTTTAGGATTACAGACTGGACAAGAGAGTTTGCAAAAATTGCCTGACATATGCCTGACAGCTGTTCCTGGCGTATCTCTCTGAGAACGCTGGCCCTAGATCCGTTGGGCCCCCAGCTTGTGGGTGTTGACCCTGATTTAAACCCTCTACTCAGAGAGCGAGAAGCCGCCCAGTCTCTGGGTCGGTGGCATCCCTCACCCCCAGGCGATGCTGTTATTGTCGACAAGCGTGCATAAAATGCATGACTTCGTCTGGTTGAGAGGCATCGTTGTGGCAGATCACGGCTGGGTTTTCGTTTTTTAAATCGTAATGGACTGCAGCCTGCCTTATGTTGTTTTTGCTCGATTGTTGACTCTGCTGAGGTGTAGCGGGACTTCTTGTACTTAGTTCCTGTCTCGCTAGTAGCCTCCGGGTTGTCTGGGATAAGTATGTTCCTGTTCTCAGCCGTAGCCTTCGGGTTGTCTGGATAAGTATGTCCTGTCCTCAGCGTAGCTCCGGGTTGTCTGGGTAAGTATGGTTCTGTCTCAGCCGTAGCTCGGGTTTGTCTGGGTAAGTATGTTCTGTCCTCAGGCGTAGCGGCAGGATTCTGGGATAGCCGCTGTGTGAGTGTGGCCTGTCCTTTAGTTTAGCACCCAACCTCTTCTGATTGGAGAAACAGCAAACCTTCACCGAGGGCACAACGTCGCCGAGGTGTTTCCTAATGAGGCCGGTGACGGAGGTGGTTAGCTCGTCAATGTTATCGGCGGTTTCTCGAAACATATTCCAATCAACGCTAGCAAAGCACTCCTGTAGCGTAATCTCTGATTCTGGTGCCYGATTCTCAACGGAGCGAGTCACCATTTACTTCCTAGTTTGAGCTAYTGCTCGTAAACAGGAAGCAGGAGTACGGAGTCATGATCTGATTTGCCAAATAGCGGACGAGGGAGGTTCTTGCATGCTTGTTTTGTGGGTAGAATAACGGTGATCTAGGACTTTATCGCCCCCCCTAGTGGTGAAGGACACGTTGAGGGAAGTTGGGCATCACATGTCTTAATTAATGACTCGGAATTAATCACTGGCATCCAGAAACGCAGCCTCTGGATGTCAGCTTGTTATTTTTCTTGTCCTGAGGTGGAATGGACAACAGTCACGATAACTGCTGAAAACTCCCTCGGGATGTAGAAGGGTCGACATTTGATCATCAGGTATTTCTCTTCCACCTCGTTGGAGTCAGCACACCAGTTTTTCTTGATGAAGAGGCAAACTCCCTCCCCCTCTTGATTCTGCTGACTCCACTGTCCTGTCCGCATGGTGAATGGAGAATCCATAGAGTCAGATAGCCATGGGGGTTATCTTGTCAAAGAGCAGAGAATATTGCTGTTCCGAGAATCTCGTTGGTAGCAGATCCACGATCAGAGGTTGTCCGTCTTATTATCTAGTGACTGTACATTAGCCAGTAGAATGGAGGGACGATCAGAGGTCCTCCATATTATTATCTAGTGACTGTACATTAGCTAGTAGAATGGAGGGAAGAGGTGGCCGGTTTTCCCTTCGCTAGCGATTTAGCGATTTCTTCGATTTTGCACTTGTTATTTACCATATATTTTCATTGGATTGTAACATTGGTTTGTTCGAGTAATCTGGGGCCTCGGTGAAGTGACAGTGAGATGGACAGAGACGGCGACAGAAACAAAGATAGCGAGAGTGGCAGTGTGAGGGACATAGACAAACAGTGAGAGAGACAGGGAGAGTGACCGTGAGAGGGACAGCGATGGACAGAGACGGCGAACAGAGACAGTGAGAGTGACAGGGAGAGTGACAGTGAGAGGGACAGTGAGAGGGACTGTGAGAGGGACCGAGAGAGGGACCGAGACGGTTTGTCTACATAACCTGGTTCAAGTATTCATGACATCACCCTGAGGAAGACACAGTGATGCTGAAACGTTGGTAAATACACATTAAATTGCTGGAGTGTGGGACTTCATTTATTTTGATAGTTTACAACACTGTATATATAGACATATTATGACATTTGAAATGTCTCTTTTCCTTGGGAACTTTTGTGAGTGTAATGTTTACTGTTCTTTTTATATTGTTTATTTCCCTTTTTGTTTATCCATTTCACTTGCTTTGGCAATGTAAACATATGTTTCCCATGCCAATAAAGCCCCTTGAATTGAAATGAGAGTGAGAGAGCGTTATGCAGAGAATGTTGTGGCCGGAAAAGGTGTGTAATTGTTGGATTATGGTGAGAATTTGTTTCCTGTCTCCTCTCCTTCTCTGTCCTCTCTTCTTATCCCCTCTCTCTTCTCTCCTCGTCGTTCCTCTTCTTCTCTCCTCTCTCTCTCTCTCTTCTCTCTCTCTGTCTCTCTCTCTCCTCTCTCTCTCTTTCTCTTCTCTCTTTCTCTCCTTTCATCTGGCTCTCTCTCTCTCTCTCCTCTCTCTGTCCTCTGTTCTCTCTCCTCTTCCCTCTCTTCTCTCTCCTTCTTCTCTCTTCTCTCTCTCTTCTCTCTCTCTCTCTCTCCCTCCTCTCTTCCTCTATCTCTCCTGCTCTCTCTCTTCTCTTCTCTCTTTCTCCTTCCACTCTCTCTTCTCTCCTCTCCTTCCTCTTCTCCTTCTCTCTCCCTCTCCTCTCTTCTCTCTCTCTTCTCTCTCTCTTCTCTCCTCCTCCTCTCTTCCCTCTATCCTCCTCTTCTCTCTCTTCTCTTCTCTCTTTCTCCTTTCATCTCTCTTTCTCTCTCCTCCTCCCTCTCTCTGTCCTCTGTTCTCCTGCTCCTCTCCTCTCTTCTCTCCCTCTCTCTCTCCTCCTCTCTTCTCTCTCTGCTTCTCTCTCCTCCTCTCTTTCCCCTCTATCTCCTCCTCTCTGCTCTTACTCTTCTCTCTTTCTCCTTTATCTCTCTTCTCTCTCTCTCCTCTTCTCTGTCCTCTGTTCTCTCTCCTCTCCTCTCTTCTCTTCCCTCTCCTCTCTCCTCTCGTCGTCTTCTCTCTCTGTTCTCTCTCCTCCTCTCTCTCTCCCTCTCCTCTCTCCTCTCTCTCTCTCTCTCTTCTTCTCTCTCCTCCTCTCATCCTCTATCTCTTCTTCTCTGGGATGTTTGACACTTAGAAGGAGAAGTTCTCACACACTGTGTCTTGCCTGTCTGTCTGCTGTCTGTCTGCCTGTCTGCCTGTCTGTCCTGCCTGTCTGTCTGCCTTCATTAACTCTAATCAGCACAAGGCCCTGCAATAGTATTTTAATTAGGGTTTGCTTATAAACCACACACACAGGAGCCAGTTTAGCGTGTTTCGGGTGAAAACAATGGGTAGGGTTATAAATATATAAAATTGGCAACTTGAAACCGCGCAGTGTTGAGTTGATGGGGTGTTTCCTTGTTGTGTGGTGTGTGTGTGCATTCATGTTGTGTCGTACGTGGTGTATTGTGTCTGTCTGGGCCGTGTTTGCAGGCTGTTTTGGATGTTAAACCCTCCACAGACACCAGTGTTATACAGCTATAGTTGTTATAACTTCTAAGACATCCGATTGGAAGTCAGCGTTTCCGAACGGGGTGTAAAAGCCACCGAAGAACTCAGAAAGGGTTCATCCTCCTCCTTTTCTACTTCCTCATTAGGATTTCATTCTGGTGTCTCCTCCTTCTACTTCCTCTATTAGGATTCATTCTGGTGTCTCCTCCTTCTACTTCCTGCTATTAGGATTCATTCTGGTGTCTCCTCCTTCTACTTCTCTATTGAGGATTTCATTCTGGGTCTGCCTCCTCTACTTCCTCTATTAGGGATTCATTCTGGTGTCTTCTCCTTCTACTTCCTCTATTAGGAATTTCATTCTGGGTGTCTCCCCTTCTACTTCTCTATTAGGATTTCATTCTGGTGTCTTCCTCCTTCTACTTCCTCTATTAGGATTTCATTTTCTGGTGTCTCCTCCTTCTACTTCCTCTAGTTAGATTTCATTCTGGTGTCTCCTTCCTTCTTACTTCCTTCTATTAGGATTTCATCTGTTGTCTCCTCCTTCTACCTTCCTCTAATTAAGGATTTCATTTGGTGTCTCCTCCTTCTACTTCCTCTAGTTAGGATTTCCTTCTGGGGTCTCCTTCCTGGTCTACTTCCTCTTTAGGATTTATTTCTGGGTGTCTCCTCCTTCTACTTCCTCTAATTAGGATTTCATTTCTGGTGGTCTCCTCCTTCTTACTTCCTCTATTAGGATTTGTCATTCTGGTGTCTCCTCTTCATACTGTCCTCTATTAGGATTTCATTCTTGGTGTCTCCTGCCTTCTACTTCCTCTATTTTAGATGTCATTCTGGTGTTCGCCTCCTCTCTACTTCCTCTCATTAGATTTCATTCTGGTGTCTCCTCCTTCTTACTGTCCTCTCATTAGGATTTCATTCTGGTGGTCTCCTCCTTCTACTTCCCTCCTATTAGGATTTCATTTCCTGGTGTTCTCTCCTTCTACTTCCTCTATTAGGATTTCATTCTGGTGTCTCCTCCTCCGTCTACTTCCTCATTAGGATTGCATTCTGGTGTCTCCTCTTCTACTTCCTCTATTAGGTTGTCATTCTCGTGTCTCCTCCTGCTACTTCCCTCTATTAGGATTTATTCTGGTGTCTCCTCCTTCTACTTCCTCTATTAGGGATTTCATTCTGGTTGTCTCCTCCTTCCTACTTCCTCTGATTGAGGATTTCATTCTGGCTGGTCTCCTCCTTCTACTTCCTCTATTAGGATTTCATTCTGGTGTCTCCTCCTTCTTACTTCCTCTATTAGGATTGTCATTCTGGTGGTCTTCCTTCTACTTCCTCTATTAGGATTTCATTCTGGGGTCTCCTCCTTTCTACTTCCTCTATTAGGATTTCATGTGGTTCTCCTCCTTCTCACTTCCCTCTATTAGGATTTCATTCTGTGTTCTCCTCTTCTTCTACTTCTACTCATATACGGATTTCTTCTGGTGTTTCTGCTGTAAAGCACTCTATGCTCACAGGTTCAATATTTAAATCTCTTCGTTCTAAAGGTCACTTGCAGCTGTCGTGCCTTTGGCTATGCCGGATTAAGTTTATGACATGCTATTCTATAAAATATGCTCTGTAATTAATATTACCTGATTAAGCTAATAGGTAAATGTAATTAACTACAAGATCGGGGGCACCACGAAAGAAGTGTTTGTAGAGCTGTTATCTTCCGAATAAACTCTTAAAGACTTGTAAATCTTACGCATTTTCAAGAGCGTCAATATTAATCGTCACCTTATTTAGTCTCTCATCTGAAAGTTTGCGAAATTCTTGGTTATCTTCACGAAACCTGGGCTAACAGTTTAATCAGCAATACAAATTGGGTTTAATTATTTATTTACTAAATTCCTAACTTAATCACACAGAATTACATATACACAGAATGAATCATACCTTTGATTACAAATTACGTCATAAAGGAAAAACGTCCCTAGCGACGGAACAGATATGACAGCTGGTTACACAAAGAAAGGGGCTGTGTTTTGAATGAAAGAGCGGGAAGACTGAGGAACAAAAATAATTTCTCTCCATCGGGGCCGTAGGCAGCTATTCTATCCTAAATACAGAATCTTATGCATCTAAATAACCGCCCATTTGGAAAGGGAAAATGCAATATAATGACTGCTTACTTCGTATGAGGCGGGTGCAGAGGCGGGGTATCTGTTGCTATCGGGATGCTGGTACTGCCGGTATAAGAGGGTGATGGTGCTACGGCATGACAGGGAGCTGTTGCCGTATGGTTCTTGAAGGAATGTCTCTGGTGGTAGAATGGATATTGGTAGTGCCGTCGTCTTGTGGTATGGACAGATACTCTGTCCGTCCTCCCACGCCCCGTCAACAGTTGCTGCGCTAACGCAACGGCTAGGAGGGTATCGCTTCTGTAGTGAATAAGAGTTCAAAGTTCATACCAAGTTGCCATACTTTTAGCTCATCGAAATTCATCCTTTCGTGCGTCGGGATCGGTGGATCATCATCTTCACGTTGAAATTCGGATGCTAGTTCCATTGCTTTGCCATGGTCTGTGGCGTGAAGCAGTCCATTGCTTTGCCATGTCTTGGCGTGAAACAGTCCATTGCTTTGCCATGTCTGTGGCGTGAAGCAGTCCATTGCTTTGCCATTGTCTGTGGCGTGAGCAGTCCATTGCTTTGCCATGTCTGTGCGTGAAGCAGTCCATTGCTTTGCCATGTCTGTGGGTGAAAGCAGTCCATTTGCTTTGCCATGTCTGTGGCGTGAAGCAGCCATTGCTTGCCATGTCTGTGGCGTGAAGCAGTCCATTGCTTTGCCATGTCTTGGCGTGAAGCAGTCCATTGCTTTGCCATGTCTGTGGCGTGAAGCAGTCCATTTGCTTTGCCCATGTCTGTTGGCGTGAAACAGTCCATGCTTTGCCATGTCTGTGGTGTGAAGCAGTCCATTGCTTTGCCATGTCTGTGGCGGGAACAGTCCATTGCTTTGCCATGTCTGTGGCGTGAAGCAGTCCATTGCTTTGCCATGTCTGTGCGGTGAAACAGTCCATTGCTTTTGCCATGTCTGTGGTGTGAAGGCAGTCCATTGCTTTGCCATGTCTGTGGCGTGGAACAGTCCATTGCTTTGCCATGTCTGTGGCGTGAAGCAGTCCATGCTTTTGCCATGTCATGTGGCGGTGAAAACAGTCCATTGCTTTGCCATGTCTGTGGTGTGGAACAGTCCAGCTGGTGTTACGTTCCCCAGCAAGAAAATCCCCCCAAAATGGTCGCTCAAACAGAAGGGGGATCTAACAAAGAGTCACTGACAACAACCACAACCTAAACAGGTGGGGTGTTAGGAGGGGTTGTGAAAGACACTGATGGGGTGTTGCTCTCCATAACAAACTACTGGAACCTATAAAGAGCCCCCCCATGAGCGCCCACTAAATGTGGCCACTAAGAAAACACACAACAAAACAAAATGGTGGAACAAAAAACCAAAACAGGAAGATACGATTAAAGGTTTGTTTGTGTCTAGAACTCAAAATAGGCTATAGTGTTCATACATTCAAAACATCAACATAAATGAAAAAAAAACAAAGCCCTGTAACACTGGAGAAATGTTTTTCTAAGGATCGCCCCTTTGACGTAATGTCGCAGTGAAGTGATATACATGGRTGTAATGATGCAGCCGAACCACCAGGGGGAGGCAAGTACACATTTATTCAAAAGAGGACATTGACATGGTCCTCGGAAGGTCTGGAGCTTTGGCTTCTGACTTATAAAACGGTGTGAAATCAATAAATGAAGTGATGTAAATATATACCTATTTTTTTTTTTAAGTCATTCTAGTGCCGATTTCAGGGACTGTCAGCTGAAGATGTTTTAAGTACCTTACTTTGATTGTTTTCAATCAAATTTGTCCAAAAAAAATAAAAATAGCAATTTCTCAAGCAAGAATTTAGCTAGGACTGTCTGGGAAACGTTTTAGTGGCAGAGAGGTTTGGAACTCTGTTTCCTATTGGTCTATACACTAATTTACATCCTGGTGACGTCACAAAGCCAAAACTCCATCCCACCAACACAGGCTGACATTTTTAAGACAGTCTTTTCAAACAGCTTTTACACTAAAAAGGACATGTATCATCATTATTACAATTTCACAGTATTATTCACATTTGAGTGACCTGGACCTTTTAACGGATAGAAAGGACTATAAATTAACCCAAATGTCTCACTGTGTCTCTGTCTCACTGTGTCTCTGTCTCACTGTGTCTCTGTCTCACTGTGTCTCTGTCTCTGATCAGTGGTATTTCCCAGAGGAGACGGTGTTCAGTAGGGAATGGCTCTCAACCCTCTATGGAATTAAGGAATGCYGAATAGATACAATGGGATTCACACATTGGACATTCCCATGTCTCAGAGCACTTCAATACTAACATGGAAACCGTTCTGTTACTCCAACATTTCAGTCTTTATTTATTCCTCTGTTTCACTCTTTCTTTCAGTCACATTTCTCATACAACTCCAATAGAATAGCTGAAGAAGAGAATGAACTCGCCTTGAAATGTCTTTACTCTTTGGTTTATCTTGTATTGTACTGCCTACACCATGGCTACAAATACGACTTTTTGGAGAGTAGATGTAGGATGGGTTTCTGGTGTCGCTCCATCCTCACTGTTTGTTATTCCCTATGCTTGGGCAAAGATCAGCCTTCCGTTCCCATAAGTTCAATAAAGCTTTTGTTGAAATAGAACGGAGAAGGACTGGGCGAGGAACTACTTTCTTCCTGGAGGCGCTGACGTCTAGTGCTTGGCATGGAGCACACTTGTTTCCACAGAGGGTGTTTCGAAGACACTCTGATCGAAAGAGGAGAATTCCAGAGACGAGACTTCTTACGTCTCACGAGAGCACGAGCACACTTCTTAGCGTCAAGAAGGAGAGCTAACAATTACCTATAATCGATACTAGAGAGCGGACATTCTCTAGGATACGGTATCAGCTGAAGAGAGACAATTTCCTCTATCTGCTCAACACGAGAGACGGTGTCAGATACACATGTCTGAGATTCTAACTAGACTAGAGGACAACCATGATATACTCTCGGCAGAGTGATTTTATATGTTATTATGAAGTAGGAAGCTCCCAACGTCAGCCTTAAGCAACAATTTGTTATTTCTACATGAACAGGCCCAATTACCATTGGACGGGGGGACGGGGGACTGGGCTAATAAAGGAAGAACAAATATAGAAAACACCAACACACATACAATTAACCAGTAAGGAGAAGGAACATCACAACACTAAATAGAAGGAACACCACTGCAGATAACAAAACACAATATGCGATAGCATCCATACATGGTAAGCATCACAACAATGGTAGATAAACTGGGGTAGCATATCAACTATGGAGCTCACTATACATGGTAGAATCAAACATGGATACATCAAACAGGTGCATCACAATAACATGGCTAGCCATCATCAATTGGTTAGATCACACAATATACGGTAGTCCATGCACAACCCAAAGCGTTAGCATCATACACAGATGGTAGCATCACAAGATGGTAGCATCAAACATGGTAGCATCACACACATGGTACGCATTAAAACAACCTGCGTACGCATCAAAATCGGTAGGGGCATACATTCATGGTAGCATACAACATGGCTAGCATCAAATGGTAGATACAACATTGGTAGCATCAAATAGGTTAGATACAATTATGGTAAGCTCACAACATCCGGTTAAGACAATCACACACATGGTAGCATCACGCAATGGTCAGCACTAAAATACGGTACGCATCAGAACATGGTAGCACAAAACATGGCAGGCATAACACACATCGGTAGCACAAAACATGGCACATCACAAATGGTAGCACAAAAAATGGCGCAATCACATGGTACCAGACAAAACATGGCACGATCACAACATGGTAGCATCACAACATGGTAGGACAAAAAACATCGGCAGCACAAATGGTAACAGGAACATTTATTGTGCAGCTTCAAGCAGGACATCTAGTGGAAGCCTACCAATAGAAGAGTGGAGGTATTCAGCGAAGCAGAAGGTGGAGAACAACTCCATATGTGCGGTAGGACATAACTTTTTTTAATGAGAAATTTTCGACACGGCCCCCCAAATTATCAATAGAGAGACTCCGCCCACCAAATACATAGAGAGAGACCCTGCCCGCCCCCCAATACATAGAGAGACGCAGATCTGTTCAACCCATACCTTTTGGTCTGTACGCCGTGATTTTCCCAATTACACAGTAATATAGAAACGCAGACAACTGCCACAATATTCACGAAAGCAGATCGTCTTCTGCAATACAACTCCATATTACTGGGTGAAATAACAACAGGGTGTGACATTACGAGCAGCAAGATGCTCCAGATGACCGATCATTGCCATATAGCAGAATAGGTTGCAACACAAACACATTGTAAATACCACCATAGCTATCCTCTTTATTTCTATTTTCACATTCACACTCTATTTCTTTGCACATTGTTCATACTCTGTCACTACAGCAACCTAATTACTTTAAAATCTTTTGTTAGTCGTAATCTCGTTATTACTATTTCATAGTTAAAAATTGTAACTGATTGTTTTCTACTTTTTATTTTGTTCTCTATTTCCCTTGATTTGGCAATGTAAACATATGTTTCCCATGTTAATAAAGCCCTTTGGAATGGAAATTGGAATGAGAGCAGGCCTGATTTCCCTCTAAAATGATACCATCAGCTCTGCTGTCCTACCAGCCGTTCTGAGGATAATCCTTTTTACAACTGAATTACCGTTCAGCATAGCAGTTATTTTTATGGGTAACGATGCTTACGGAGCCTCTGAGGACCCTTTAATGAGCCTCAGCAGGAAGTGAACCCATTCAGGGTAACGCTATCCATGACATGGGGCGGCAGGTAGCCAGGTGGTTAAGAGCGTTGGGCACGACAACGAAAGGTTGTCTAGATTCGAATCCCCGAGCTGACAAGCATGTAAAAAATCTGTTGTTCTGCCCTAAAAAGGGCAGTTAACCCATGTTTCCTAGGTCGTCATTGTAAATAAGAATTTGTCTAAACTGACTTGCCTAGTTTACATAAAAGGTAAAAATAGTAAGTGGCTGTTTAGATGCTACATGCTATAACATGAATGCTATTGCATACTATGCTACATGCTATATGCTACATGCTATATCTACATGCTAGCTACATGCTACATGCTCCCATGCTACATGCTAATGCTACTGCTTATATGCTACATGCTACATGCTACAGAAGGTGATTCCCTGAATGGCACATACTCATTTTATTGTGGCACTACTTTTGACCAGGGCTCTTAGGTGTGTAGTGCATTACGCTAGAGAATGGGATGCCTTCACTAGCCTGTGGCCATGTAACATCCAAACAGCCACTTAGCTAGCCAGTTAGCTAGCTAGCTCAGCTAGCATGTACATCGGATAGGGTTACCCTGAATAGGTTTCACTTCCTGCTGAGCTTATTAAGTGGTCCTCAGAGTGCCCGTAAGCATCGTTATCCATAAAGATAACTGCTATGCTGAAGGTAATTGGGACTATACCACCACATATAACAACGCCGGGGGGCAGTATACGAATACCAAGTCATCTAGAGACAGAGGGCAGAACCATGTCAAACTCCCCGTTGTTAGTTCTATGTACTGTAGAACGGAATCTTGCATTGTATCGTGTGTGTGTGTTGTGTGTGTGTGTGTGTGTGTGTGTGTGTGGTGTGTGTGTGTGTGGTGTGTGTGTGTGTGTGTGTGTGTGTGTGTGTGTGTGTGTGTGTGTGTGTTTTCTCTTTTACCGACACAACGGGTTACCAGGTCTCTGTCCAAGAAGTCATGGTCCTCCTTCATCGACAGAGATATTCTATAGGAAACTGGGTCTGAGAGAGAGAGACAGAGATAAGGGGGAGAGAGAGAGATATTAAGGCGAGAGAGAGAGAGAGAGAGAGAAGGGGGAGAGAGTGAGAGAGAGAGATAGAGATAGGGGGGGAGAGAGAAGAGGAAGAGAGGGGGGGGAAGAGGAGGAGATACGGGGGAATAGAGAGACGGGGGGATAAGAGATACGGGGGAGATAGAGAGAGGTTACGGGGGGAGAGAGAGAGACGGGGGATAGAGAGATACGGGGGGAGAGAGAGAGATACGGGGGGGAGAGAGAGAGATACGGGGGGATAGAGAGACGGGGGTATGAGAGATACGGGGGAGATAGAGAGATACGGGGGGAGAGAGGAACGGGGGATAGAGAGATACGGGGGAGATAGAGAGTACGGGGGAGAGAGAGATACGGGGGGAGAGGAGAGATACGGGGAGAGAGAGATACGGGGGAAGAGAGAGAGATACGGGGGAGAGAGAGATACGGGGGGGGAGAGAGATAGGGAAAATACGGGGGAGAGAGAGATAGGGGGGGAGAGGAGATAGGCGGGGGAGAGAGAGATACGGGGGGTAGAGAGAGATACGGGGCGGATGAAGAGTGAGGGTACTAAGGGGGGAGAAAGATAGGGGGCGGGGGGATAGGGGGTATAAGGGGGGAAGAGATAGATAAGGGGGGAGAGAGATAAGGAGGGGAGATAAGGGGGGGGGGGGGGGGGGGGGGGGGGGGATTCTGAGGGGATGCATTAGCCCGCGGTTCTGCGTACCCACATATTTGGTCACACAGGGCAGACAGGATAATAGCCTGGACACACCACTGCCAGTTATCAGTCATTATTACACTACCTGTTATCAGTCATTATTACAACACTGCCAGTTATCAGTCATTATATTACACTACCAGTTATATCATCATTATACCATTCCAGTCATTATTACACACTGCCAGTTATCAGTCATTATTACACACTGCGTTATTAGTCATTTTACCACTGCCAGTTATCAGTCATTATTACACTACCAGTTATCAGTCATTATTACACTGCAGTTATTCAGTCTTATTCAGTCATTATTCATATTAACTGCCAGTTATCAGTCATTTATTACACTGGCAGCTATTCAGTCATTATTAACACTGACAGTTATCAGTCATTATTACACTCAGCAGTTATCAGTCATTATTACACTGCCAGTTATCAGTCATTATTACACTGCCAGTTATCAAGTATTATTCACACTGCCAGTTATCACAGTCATTATTACACTGCAGTTATAGTCATTATTAACTGCCAGTTTCAGTCATTATTAACACTGCCAGATTATGTCTTATTACTGCGTATCAGTATTATTACACACTGCCAGTTATCAGTCATTATTACACGCGCAGTTATCAGTCAATATTAACTGCCATTTCAGTCTATTACTGCCAGTTATCAGTCATTATTAACACAATAGATAGGAGAGCGGAACGAGGAGAAACAACTGGCTTCTTCCAATATGAAAGACACAGCTGTATAAATCTAGCTTTCTATCCCGTACAGTGGGCTGCTGTGGGCTGGCAGTAGGCTGCTGTGTGTGGGCTGCTGTGTGTGGGCTGCTGTGGGCTGCAGTAGGCTGCTGTGTGTGGCCTGCTGTGGGCTGCAGTAGGCTGCTGTGTGTGGCTGCTGTGTGTGGGCTGCTGTGGCTGCAGTAGGTGCTGTGTGTGTGGCCTGCTGTGGGCTGCAGTAGGCTGCTGTGTGTGGCCTGCTGTGGGCTGCAGTAGGCTGCTGTGTGTGTGGGCTGCTGTTGTGGTTTGGCTGTGTGTGTGGGCTGCTGGGTGGGTTGTGGCTACTTCGTAGAGCTGGGCGTACTGTGGGAACCCTGCAGCCCTAGCCAATCACAAGCTCCTTGGCTCGATCTCTGTAACAGAGAGTCACATTAGGATACAGACGACTCACAGTTAAGCAGCTTTGTAAGCCTCTGTTTTTGTAAGCCTCTGACTATAATACCTTTATTGGATGGAAAGAATAAGAGAAAACGAGAGAGAGAGAGACAGAAGAAGAGAGAGAGAAGGAAAGAGAGAGAGAGACGAGAGAGAGAGAGAGAGACGAAAGAGAGAGAGAGAGAGAGAGAGAGAGGAAAGAGAGGAGAGAGAGAGAGAAGGAAGAGACAGAGAGAGAGCAGAGAGAGAGAGGAACAGAGAGAGAGAGAGAAGGAAAGAGAGACAGAGAGAGAGAGAAGAAAGAGAGAGAGAAAGAGATAGAAGGATAGAGAGACAAGAGAGAGAGAGAGAGAGAGAGATATACA
>NW_019946091.1:16529-29401 GCF_002910315.2 Salvelinus sp. IW2-2015
TGTGGTCTGCTGAAAGACGTAGGTATTACAGACTCGTCAGGAAGAGGTTGAAAATGTCAGTGAAGACACTTGCCAGTTGGTCAGCGCATGCTCCGAGTATGCATACTGTAGTCCGTCTGGCCCGCGGGCCTTGTGAATTCGACCTGTTTAAAGGTCTTGCTCACATCAGCTCGGAGAGCGTGATCACACAGTCTTCCGGAAACAGCTGGTGCTCTCATGCATGCTTCATGTTGCTTGCCTCGAAGCGAGCATAGAAGTAGTTTAGTTCGTCTGGAGGAGCTCGTGTCACTGGGCAGCTCTCGGCTGTGTTTCCTTTGTAGTCTGTAATGGTTTGCATGCCCTGCCACATCCAACGAGCGTCTGAGCGGTGTGGTATGATTCAATCTTAGTCTGTATTGATGCTTTTCCTGTTGATGGTTCGTCTGAGGGCATAGCGGGATTTATATTAAGGTCCGGATTGTCCGCTCCTTGAAAGCAGCAGCATACCTTTAGTCGGTGCAGATGTTGCTGTAATCGCATGGCTTCTGGTTGGGATATGTACGTACGGTCACTGTGGTGACGACGTCGTCGATGCACTCTTTGATGAAGGCGGTGACTGAGGGGTATACTCTTTCGTGCCATTGGATGAAACCCGGAACAATATTCCAGTCTGTGCTAGCAAACAATCCGTAGTGTGCATCTGCTTCATCTGACCACTTGCGTGTTGAGCGAGTCACTTGTGCTTTAGTTTTGCTGTAAGCAGAAAATCAGGAGGATAGCATTATGGGAGCTATGTCCAAAACCAATTTTGCTATGTAGCTGAAATTGGGGCAACGTTTGTTCTACACGGTCCCGGTGAACAGTTAAATGAAATAATCCCGTGTCGTAGAAGCTAAAAACATGCATTGTGTTCTAATCTTTCAGTATATGAAGAGGCCTTTCTGAAGCACTAGGCCTCTTATCTGAAGCACTAGCCTTTCGGAAGCAACTAGGCCTTTCTGAGCACCGTAGGCTCTTTCTGAGCACTAGGCCTTACTGAAGCACTAGCCTTTCTCGAAGCACTGCCTTTTCTAGGCATTATCGGAAGCACTAGGCTTTCTGAAGCCACTAGGCCTTACTGAAGCACTAGGCCTTTCTGAGCACTAGGCGTTACTGAAGCACTAGGCCTTTCTGAAGCACTAGGCCTTTCTGAAGCACTAGGCCTTTGAAGCACTAGGCACGTACTGAAGCACTTAGCTTTAAGCAAGCCTAGGGCCTTTCTGAAGCACTAGCCTTACTGAAGCACTAGGCCTTTCTGAAGCACTAGCCTTCAGGAAGCACTGCCTTTCTGAAGCACTAGGCCTTACTGAAAGCACTAGCCTTACTAAGCACTAGCCTACTTGAAGCTACTGGCCTTTTGAAGCACTTAAGCCTTTCTGAAGCACTAGGCCTTTTCTGAAGCACTAGGCCTTTCTGAAAAAAGCACTAGGGCTTTTTTTTTTTTTACTGAAAAAAAGGCCCAAAAACCTAAGGGGGGCTTCGGAAAGCCTACTCTGAAGCACTAGGCCTTACTGAAACTAGGCCTTTCTAAGCACTAGGCCTACTGAAGCACTAGGGCTTCTCCTGTTCTAAGCACTAGGCTACTATCTGAGACTGCTATCTGAGACTAGGCCTTTCTGAAGCACAGGCTTCTGAAGCACTAGCCTTACTGAAGCACTAGGCCTTACTGAAGCACTAGCACTTACTGGCTTACTGAAGCACTCCTGATGAGACTGCTTACTGAAGCACTAGGCCTACTGAAGCACTGGCTTATGAAGCTGGCTACTGAAGCACGGCCTTACTGAGGCTTACTGAACATAGCCTACTAACTAGGCTACTGAAGCACTAGCCTTACTGAAGCACTAGCCTTACTGAGCACTAGCCTTTCTAAGCACTAGGCTTTCTGAAGCACTAGGCCTTCTGAAGACTAGCTTACTGAGCACTAGCCTTACTGAAGCACTAGGCCTTCTGAAGCACTTAGCCTTTTGAAGCACTAGCCTTACTGAAGCACTAGCCTTCTGAAGCACTCGGCCTTATGAGCACTAGGCTTACTGAATGCCTACTGGACTAGCATTTCTGAAGCACTGGTAGAAACTAATCAGAGAAACAATCAAACATTCATATAGGACACCAGTCAAACAGTGAGACAGAAGCACGTCAAACAGTGAGACAGAGACACAGTGAGACAGAGACACAGTGAGGACAGCGACACAGTGAGAACAGAGACACAGTGACACAGAGACACAGTGAGACAGAGACACAGTCAAACAGTGCAACAGAGACACAGTGAGACCAGAGACACAGTGAGACAGAGACACAGTCAACACAGTGAGACAGAGACACAGTGACAGAGACACAGTGAGACAGCGACACAGTGACACGAGAACAGTGAACAGAACACAGGATACAGAGACAACAGTCAACAGTGAGACAGAGACACAGTGAGACAGAGACCTGAGACAGAGACACATAACAGAGACACAGTAGCAGACGACACAGTGAGACAGAGACACAGTGAGACAGAGACACAGTGAGACAGAGACACAGTGAGACAGAGAACAGTGAACAGAGACTAGTCAAACAGTGAGACGAGACACAGCCGCATAATGTGATATGTTAAGGAGTGTGTTGGCAGTTAATCATCTGTTGTGTGTTGTGTGTGTGTGTGTGTGTGTGTGTGTGTGTGTGTGTGTGTGTGTGGGTGTGTGTGTGTGTGTGTGTGTGTGTGTGTGTGTGTGTGTGTGTGTGTTTGTTGTGGTGTGTGTTGTGTTGTGTGTGTGTGTGTGTGTGTGTGTGTGTTAGCTTAGTCATCTATCTTACCCATCCTTGGAGAAGGTATTGTCTGAAGAAGTCATTTGCTGCTAGTTGATGGCTTTCTCTGGAGTGACAGGGTTAGGTTCACGCAGCCCTGTAACAATGAAGGAATGAGAGACAGAGAGAGGGAGAGAGAGGTGTGAGAGAGAGGAAGTGAGAGCGTGAGAGAGAGAGAGAGAGAGGGGGGGGTCAAAGAGGAGAGAGCGAGAGAGAGAGGGGGAGAGGGATATGGAGAGAGGAGAGAGTTTGTGAGAGAGACAGAGAAAGAGAAATAGAGGGGGGAGGGGGGAGAGAGAGAGGAGAGGGAGGAGGAGGTGTGAGAGAGCGGGAAGTGAGAGCGAGAGAAGAAGAGGAGAGAGGGTGTGAGCGAGAATTATGAGGATTTACCAATTCCCAGGCACTCACACACATGCAGGCTCTATACATTCTGTATACCTGGTGTGTGTGTGTGTGTGTGTGTGTGTGTGTGTGGTTGTGTTGTGTGTGTGTGGTGGTGTGTGTGTGTGGTGTGTGTGTGTGTGTGTGTGTGTGTGTGTCCTGTGTGTACCTGTGTGTCCTGTGTGTACTGTGTGTCTCTGACTTCTAAGCTGCTTTGATAGTATCAGGGTTCAGCAAATGCACTTGACCTCACTGTGCTGCTTGGCTTCACTATGCCTGTCACTATGACCTGTCACTATGACTGTCACTATGACTGTCACTATGACCTGTCACTATGACCTGTCACTATGACCGTCACTATGACCTGTCACATGACCTGTCACTATGACTGTCACTATGTCCTCACCAAACTACCTCTGTACATCCGAAGATCCTCTGAGCGGATGGTCTTGATAAGACAGTCGGACCTAAAACACACAACACCAATCACTTAATGGACCTAGACATAGAACAGGGAATAACGGACCTAAACACCAACAACCAATCAATAATGGACCTAGAACATAGAACAGGAATAACGACCTAAACACACAACCAACCAATCAATAACGGACTAGACAATAGAACAGGGAATAACAGACTAAAACACACAACCAACTCAATCAATACGGACCTAGAAACACAGAACCAACCAATCAATCACACACAACCACCAGTCAATAACGGACCTAGAACAACCAGTCAATAACGAGACCTAGGACACAGAACAACCAATCAATAACACACCTAGAACACAGAACCAACCAATCAATACACACTAGAACACAGAACAACCAATCAATAACACACCTTGAACACAGAACCAGCAGATCTGTTTATGGTGGCTTGTTGTGTGTTGTAATTGTTATTGGCTGGTTGGTTGTGTGTGTATGATCTGTTATTGGCTGGTTGGTTGTGTGATGTAGATCTGTATTGGCTGTTGATTGTTGATGTAGATCTGTTATTGGCGGTTGGTTGTGTGTTGTAGATCTGTTATTGGCTGGCTTGGTTGTGTGTTGTAGATTGTTTATTGGCTGGTTGGTTGTGTGTTGTATCATGTTATTGCTGGTTGTGTGTGATGTAGATCTGTATTGGCTGGTTGGGTGTGTGATGTAGATCTGTATTGCTGGTTGGTTGTGTGATGTAGATCTGTTATTGGCTGGTTGTTGTTGTTGATTGTAGCATCTGTTATTGGCTGGTGGTTTGTGTGTTGTAATCTGTTATTGGCTGGTTGTTGTGTGATGTATATCTGTTATTGGCTGGTTGGTTGGATTGATTGTAGATCTTGTTATTGGCTGATTGGTGTTGTGTGTTGTAGATCTGTTATTGGCTGGTTGGTTGTGTGTGTAATCTGTTATTGGCTGGTTGGTTGTGTGTTGTAATCTTGTTATTGGCTGTTGGTTGTGTTTGTAGATCTGTTATTGGCTGGTTGTTGTGTGTATGTAGATCTGTTATGCTGGTTGGTTGTGGTTGTAGATCTGTTATTGGCTGGTTGGTTGTGTGTTGTAGATTTGTATTGGCTGGTTGGTTGTGTGTTGTAGATCTGTTATTGGCTGGTGTGTGTGATGTAGATCTGTTATTGGCTGTTGGTTGTGTGTTGTAGATCTGTTATTGGCTGGTTGGTTGTGTGAGTATATCTGTTATTGGCTGGTTGGTGTGTGATGATTATATCTTTATTGGCTGGTGTTGTTTGTGTATGATCTGTTATTGGCTGGTTGGTTGTGTGATGTAGATCTGTTATTGCTGTTGGTTGTTGTGTTGTAGATCGTTATTGGCTGGTGGTTGTGTGATGTAGATCTGTTATTGGCTGGTTGGTTGTTGTGATGTAGATCTGTTATTGGCTGGTTGTGTCGTGTGTTGTAATGTTATTGGCTGGTTGGTTGTGTGTTGTAGATCTGTTATTAGCTGTTGGTTTGTGTGATGTAGATCTGTTATTGGCTGGTTGTTGTGTGTTGTAGATTTTTATTGACTGGTTGGTTGTGTGATGTAGATTGTTATTGCTGTTGGTTGTGTGTGTAGATCTGTTATTGGCTGGTTGGTTGTGTGTGTAGATCGTTATTGCTGGTGTTGTGTGTATGTAGATCTGTTATTGGCTGTGTTGGTTGTGGTGTTGTAGATCTGTTATTGTGTCGTGTGTTGGTTGTGTGTTGTAGATCTGTTGATTATTGGCTGGTGGTTGGGTTGTGTTTGTAGATCTGTTATTAACATTAACATTATTTACATGATTAACATGGTATGATGTAAAATAAATATATGAGATAAATAAAGAATTTAACTGGTGAATGTGAGTTGCACTGTAGAAGCATTGATCCGTGAGTTTGGTAGACGATTACAAGCAGTCTTGGATGACAGGTTGCAGATGGCATATTGTTCGCACCATGTCGGGAAACTGTAATACATACATGCTGGTGTAAAGTCGTGATCCATTTTGCTGGTTTGCAGGCGGTTTTGCCAGGTCGATGGAAACACAAGCTCACGCCGATCACCCTGCAATATCCACCATTATCAATTTGGCAGGCAAACTGGGGAGGAGAGAGAGTCATGGAGAGAGAATCATGGAGAGAGGAGAGGAGAGAGAGGAGAGGAAGAGGAGAGGAGAGGAGAGGAGAGGAGAGGAGAGGAAGGAGAGGAGAGGAGAGGGAGGAGAGGGAGGAGAGGAGAGGAGGAC
Source organism: Salvelinus sp. IW2-2015 (assembly GCF_002910315.2). Classification (NCBI taxonomy): domain Eukaryota; kingdom Metazoa; phylum Chordata; class Actinopteri; order Salmoniformes; family Salmonidae; genus Salvelinus; species Salvelinus sp. IW2-2015. Next base: position 22,426 of record NW_019946091.1, read on the forward strand.
AACACAGTACTTTAAAAACGATGACATTTTATTACTTTTCTAGTGTTACATCATCCCACGCGGACACCAATATCACAATATGTCATTTCATCAGCTAATATACAAAAGCACATACACACGTGAGACATCTGATGGTTGACTACGGGAGAAGCAACATGAAACACACTGAGAATCTGATGTTGCCATAGTCCCTGTGCCCAAGACAACGAAGGTAACCTGCCTAAATGACTACCGCCCCGTAGCACTCACGTCTGTAGCCATGAAGTACTTTAAAAGGCTGGTCATGGCTCATATCAACACCATCATTCGGAAACCCTAGACCCACTCCAATTCACATACCGCCCCAACTGCTTCACAGATGACACAATCTCTATTGCACTCCACACTGCCCTTTCCCACCTGGACAAAATAACACCTATGTGAGAATGCTATTCATTGACTACAGCTCAGCGTTCAACACCGTAGTGCCCACAAAGCTCACCACTAAGCTAAGGACCCTGGGACTAAACACCTCCCCCTGCAACTGGATCCTGGACTTCCTGAAGAGCCACCACTAGGTGGTAAGGGTAGGCAACAACACATCTGCCATGCTGATCCTCAACACGGGGCCTCTCAGCGGTGTGCACTCAGTCCTGTACTCCCTGTTCACCCACGACTGCTGGGCCAAGCACGACTCCAACACCATCATGAAGTTTGCCGATGACATGACGATGGTAGGCCTCATCACCGACAATGATGAGACAGCCTATAGGGAGGAGGTCAGAGACCTGTCATTGGGGTGCCAGAACAACAACCTCTCCCTCAACATGGAAAAGGAGGGCCAAACGCCCCCATTCTCATCGACGGGACTGTAGTGGAGTGGGTTGAGAGTTTCAAGTTCCTTGGCGTCCACATCACCAAGAAACTATCACGGTCCAAACACACCAAGAAAGTCGTRAAGAGGGCACGACAACACCTTTTTCCCCCTCAGGAGACTGAAAAGATTTGGCATGGGTCCCCAGATCCTCCTAAAATTCTACAGCTGCACCATTGAGAGCATCCTGACCAGTTGCATCACCGCCTGGTACGGCAACTGCTCGGCCGCCGACCGTAAGACGCTACAGAGGGTTGTGTGTACGGTCCAATACATCACTGGGGCCAAGCTTCCTGCCATCCAGGACCTACATACTAGGCGATGTCAGAGAAAGGCCCTAAGAAATTGTCAAAGACTCCAGCCACCCTAGTCATAGACTGTTCTCTCTGCTACCGCACGGCAAGCGTTACCGGAGTGCCAAGTCTAGGTCTAAAAGGCTCGTTAACAGCTTCTACCTCCAAGCCGTAAGACTGCTGAACAATTAATCAAATGGCCACCCCGACTATTTTTGCATTGACACCGCCCCATGGTTTTTACACTGCTGCTACTCACTGTTTGTTATCGATGCATAGTCACTTTACCCCTACAGTGCCTTGCAAAAGTATTCACCCCCCTTGGCGTTTTTCCTATGGCACCACAATAAACCTGCCAAGAGAGGGCCGCCCACCAAAAAGCACGGACCAGGCAAGGAGGGCATTAATCAGAGAGGCAACAAAGAGACCAAAGATAACCCTGAAGGAGCTGCAAACCTCTACGGCGGAGACTGGAGTATATGTCGATAGGACCACTTTACACTCCACAAAGCTGGGCTTTACGGAAGAATGGCCAGAAAAAAGCCATTGCTTAAAGAAAAAAATTTGCGAACACGTTTGGTGTTTGCCAAAAGGCATGTGGGAGACTCCCCAAACATATGGAAGAAGGTAATCTGGTCAGATGAGACTAAAATTGAGCTTTTTGGCCATCAAGGAAAACGCTATGTCTGGCGTAAACCCAACACCTCTCATCACCCCGAGAACACCATGGTGGCAGCATCATGCTGTGGGGATGTTTTTCATTGGCAAGGACTGGGAAACTGGTCAGAATTGAAAGAATGATAGATGATGCTAAATACAGGGAAATTCTTGAGGGAAACCTATTTCAGTCTTCCAGAGATTTGAGACTGGGACGGAGGTTCACCTTCCAGCATGACAATGACCCTAAGCATACTGCTAAAGCAACACTTGATTGGTTTAAGGGGAAACATTTAAATACATGTCTTGGAATGGCCTAGTCAAAGCCCAGACCTCAATCCAATTGAGAATCTGTGGTATGACTTAAAGATTGCTGTACACCAGCGGAACCCATCCAACTTGAAGGAGCTGRAGCAGTTTTGCCTTGAAGAATGGGCAAAAATCCCAGTGCCTAGATGTGCCAAGTATATAGAGACATACCCCAAGAGACTTGCAGCTGTAATTGCTGCAAAAGGTGGCTCTACAAAGCATTGACTTTGGGGGGGGTGAATAGTTATGNGCTAGCTAGCTAGCTAACTGGCTAGCTAAGTGGCTGTTTGGATGTTACATGCCACATGCTAGTGAAGGCATCCCATTCTCTACGTAATGCACTACACACCTAAGAGCCCTGGTCAAAAGTAGTGCACAATAAAATGAGTATGGTGCCATTAGGGAATCACCTTCTGTAGCATGTAGCATGTAGCATATAGCATGTAGCATGTAGCATGTAGCATGTAGCATGTAGCATGTAGCATGTAGCATGTAGCATATAGCATGTAGCATATAGCATGTAGCATATAGCATGTAGCATATAGCATGTAGCATCTAAACAGCCACTTAGCTATTTTACCTTTATTTAACTAGGCAAGTCAGTTAAGACAAATTCTTATTTACAATGACGGCCTAGGAACAGTGGGTTAACTGCCTTGTTTAGGGGCAGAACAACAGATTTTTACCTTGTCAGCTCGGGGATTCGATCTAGACAACCTTTCGGTTACTGGCCCAACGCTCTAACCACCTGGCTACCTGCCGCCCCATGTCATGGATAGCGTTACCCTGAATGGGTTTCACTTCCTGCTGAGCTCATTAAGTGGTCCTCAGAGTGCTCCGTAAGCATCGTTACCCATAAAGATAACTGCTATGCTGAAGGTAATGCAGTGTAAAAGGATTATCCTCAGAACGGCTGTAGGACAGCAGAGCTGATGGTATCATTTTAGAGGGAAATCAGGCCTGCTCTCATTCAATTTAAATTTAAATTCAAAGGGCTTTATTGACATGGGAAACATATGTTTACATTGCCAAATCAAGTGGAAATAGAGAACAAAATAAAAAGGTAGATAAACAATCATAAATTAACAGTAAACATTACACTAACAAAAGTTTCTAAATAATTATTGGCTGTGTACAGCGTTGTAACAATGTGCAAATATTAGAAGTGTGAAAGTGAAAATAATTAAAGAGATAGCTATGGGTGGTATTTACAATGTYGTTTGTGTTGCCCTTTTGTCATGGCAACGGGTCACACATCTTGCTGCTGTGATGTCACACTGTGGTATTTCACCCAGTAGATATGGGAGTTTATCAAGACTGGATCTGTTTTCTAATTATTTGTGGGTTTGTGTAATCTGAGGGAAATACNGCATGTGACAAATAGATATTGATTTGATTTGAATTGCCATCTGCAGTTCTTACACAGAATATCTAATATTCATCTGATGTTAATCTGCATTCTTAATATTCATCAGCATTCTGAATATTCATCAGCATTATGAATATTCATCWGATATYCATCGGYATTCTTAATATTCATCTGCATTCTTGATATTCATCAGCATTCTGAATAYTCATCAGCACTCTGRATATTCATCTAATATTCATCCAATATTCCTCTGTATTCTTAATATTCATCCACATTCTGAATATTCATCAGCATTCTGAATATTCATCTAATATTCATCTAATATTCCKCTGTATTCTTAATATTCATCYGCATTCTGAATATTCATCAGCATTCTGAATATTCATCAGCTCTCTGAATATKCATCTAATATTCATCGGCATTCTGAATATTCATCCACATTCTTAATATKCATCTCATATTCATCTAATATTCATCAGCATTCTTAATATTCATCTAATATTTGTCCCCATTCTTAATAATCATCTCATATTCATCTAATATTCATCAGCATTTTGAATATTCATCCAATATTCATCTGCATTCTTAATATTTCTACTTTCTCGGTGAACAAAATCAAATTTCCTGGCATTTCTATGTAGCAGTCTGAGTGTACAGAATACTGATCCTATCTCTCTGGAAAAATACTGGAAACTATATCTGGAATACTACTGGAAACTATATCTGGAAAAATACTGGAAACTATATCTGGAAAAATACTATAAACTATCTCATGAAAATCAATAAATTGTCCAAATAAGGGAAAGTAGAGAGAGAGATCGTGTATGAGTCACAGCTAGTGACTGAGTCGTGTATGCTGGAGATCCATAGCAGCTAGTGCCTGAGTCATGTTTCAGTCATCCAGCTAGTGACTGAGTCGTGTTTCCAGTCATACAGCTTAGGTGACTGCAGTCGTGTATGAGTCCATACGGTCTAGTGACTGAGCTCGGTGTATGAGTCATACAGCTAGTGACTGAGTCGTGTAATGTAGTCATACAGCTAGTGACTGAGTTCGTGTTTGCAAGTCTACAGCTAGTGACTGTTGAGTCGTGTTTCAGTCATACAGCTAGTGACTGAGTCGTGTTTCAGTCGTATCGCTAGTGACTGAGATCGTGTTTCAGTCATACAGCTAGTGACTGAGTCGTGTTTCACGTCATAACAGTAGTGACTGAGTCGTGGTTTCAGTCATACAGCTTAGTGACTGAGTTCGTGTTCAGTCATACAGCTAGTGACTGAGTCGTGTTTGATCCACAAGTAGTACTATCGTTATAGTCATCACTAGTGACTGGAGTCGAGTGTATGAGTCATACAGCTAGGACGAGTCGTGTTGTGCGAGTCATACAGCTTTAGTGACCTGAGTCGTGGTTTCGAGTTCATACAAGCTAGTGACTGAGTCGTGGTTTGTCAGTCATACAGTGCTAGTGACTGAGACGTGTGTTCAGTCATACAGCTAGTGGATCTGGAGTCGTGTTCACGTCATACAAGCTAGTGGCGTGAGTCGTGTTGCAGTACACAGTAGACAGTCCGTTTGAGTAGACGTGAGTCGTGTTTCAGTTCATACAGCTTAGTGCTGAGTCGTGTAATCAGTCATACAGCTAGTGACTGAGTCTGGTATGAGTCATCAGAGGGACAGCGTTAGTCTTACGCTAGTGCGAGTTGTGTATGAGTCATATTACCAGTGGACTGAGTGCTTTCACTACGAGTCGTCGTGTTATGAGTCATATCAGCTAGTGTGAGGTAACTACGCAGTACGTCCGTGTATAAGAGTACATGGTTAGCATCAGCTAGCGTGTTCAGTCTGAGTATGCTGAGTGTGTTCATCACCGCAAGAGTCGTTACTATACAGGCTATGCGTAGTGTTATCATCTAGGAGGATTTCCATGCTAGGCGTACTTAACAAGTCATACAGCTAGTGACTGAGTCGTGTTTTATCATACAGCATGTGAGTTGTTAGAGTCATTACAGCTAGTACTGGTGTGTAAGTCATCGTAGTGTGTCGTGAATCATAAGGTGACTGGCATGAGCATCGTTGTGATCGGGTTGTGAAGGCATGGTGTACATGTGTGTAACTATGCCTGGACATGGAACCGGAGAGTAGAAGACAACATTTAATAATTTAGCAAGATTGGGCAACCAGTCCAGCAAGTTAACCATTCAGCTAGTTCAATCAATTCCCGACCGCAGCTCTACGGACATGAGATAGATAGATGCTCTAGAAACATATCAAAGTTCATGCCATGGCACAAACACGGCCACATCGCAAACGAATGAAAACAGGTCAGAGCAGCAGGGGAAGTGGTCTGCAGTAATCATTACAGGAAGAGGCAGCAGGGTGACAGTGGGTCTTCAGTAGACCATTCCAGGACAAGAGCAGCAGGGGGAAGTGGTTCCAGGAATTACTAGGACAGAGCAGCAGGGACAGGGTTCAGGATTAACATTAGACAGGACCAGAGCAGGCAAGGGGACAGGGTCTCAGTAACATTACAGAAGAGCAGCGGGGGACAGCGGTCTCAGTAACATTACAGGACAGTAGCAGCAGGGACAGTGGTCTGCAGGAACATATTACGGGACAGAGCAGCAGGGACAAGTGGGTCTCAGCACATTACGAGGACAGAGCAAGCAGGGGACAGGTGTCTCAGGATACATACAGGACAGAGCAGCAGGGGACAGTGGTCTCAGTAACATTACAGACAGAGCAGCGGGGGAGCAGTGGTTCTCAGTAACGATTACAGGACCAAGAGCAGAGAGGACAGTGGTCTCAGTAACATTAAAGGAACGGCGCAGGGGACAGTGGTCTCAGTACATTACAGGACAGAAGCAGCAGGGGACAGTGTTCTGCAGTAACATTAAATGGACAGAGAGCAGGGGACAGTTGTGTCTCAGTAACTGTCCAGGACAGAGCAGGCAGGAGGACAGTGGTCCAGTAACATTACTGACAGGAGCAGAGCAGGGGACAGTGGTCTCAGTAACATTACTAGGACAGAGCAGCAGGGGGACAGTGGTCTCAGTAAATACAGGGAACAGAGCAGGCAGGGGTACAGTGGTGCTCAGTAAAACATTACTGGACAGGAGCAAGCAAGAGTGGCACAGTGGTCTCAGTAACATTTACGGATAGAGAGCAGGGCAGTGGTCTCAAAGTAACATTAAGGACAGAGCACGAGCGGGGGACAGTGGTCTCAGTAACATTACAGGACAGAGCCAGGCAGGGAGCAGTGTCTCATAACATTACAGGACAGAGCAGCAGGGGACAGTGGTCCTCAGTAACTTAAGGACAGAGCAGCGGGGGACAGGGGTCTCAGTAACATTACAGGCAGCAGAGCAGCAAGAGGGACAGTGGTCTCAGTAAACATTACATGGACAGAGGCGAGCAGGGGACAGTGGTCTCAGTTAACATTACAGGACTAGAGCAGCAGGGGACCGTGGTCTCTAGGAACACCAGCGGTTCAGTCTTCCTCT
>NW_019946091.1:29426-35151 GCF_002910315.2 Salvelinus sp. IW2-2015
ATAAATTGTATGCACTCTACTGTAAGTCGCTCTGGATAAGAGCGTCTGCTCTTGGCCGGTAGGGATATCCTTGTCTCAGTATGTAAAAAATGTAATAAAATGTATGCACTCTACTGTAAGTCGCTCTGGATAAGAGCGTCTGCTCTTGGCCGGTAGGGATATCCTTGTCCCAGTATGTAAAAAATGTAATAAAATGTATGCACTCTACTGTAAGTCGCTCTGGATAAGAGCGTCTGCTAAATGACTAAAATGTAAAAAAATGTAAAAAATGTAATATTGTGGATCCAGTTCAGAAAGGCTACTCGGTGCTGCCCCTGTGTGGTAGTTTATGGATATAGCACCATTCAATGAGAACAACCAAAGCTTTTGTTGTAGCACTTTGCCCATTTATAATAATAGGTCGTTGAGTGTTTTTGTGATTTTTCATAAAGTAGTTTACGATTTGAGAAAAATGTCTTGCAATAGACCCCTGTGTTTACAAACATTGGCACACGGTGTGTGAAGTTCTTATAGAACGTCAGCAACAAACAAACGCCTCTCTTTCCATGAGTGCATTTCACACTACTTTTTRGATGATAATGGGATTTTAAGGCTCGTATGAATGTCCTGCTTTAAAATAATGTTTGTCATCGTCGCAAATCAACTCCCTTACAAAACACTTCAACTTCACCCAGTAAAAATGGCTCTTTGGCTAGCTAATGCTACAGCTTATATCAATGAGCGTTAGCATTCTAGCTAACAACAACTGCTGCATTAAAAAATTGTTATTTTGCAAAGATCACAACCAAATATAATTTTAGAGACTGTTCAAGCAAGAATCTAAACATCATTATTATATTACAACCCCCCCAAAAAGTAATTTTGTTTTAGAAGTATTTAAAATGTTAAATCTTGTTGAATGGGCGCAGATAACGATTGATTTCTTAGCTTATCTGTGCCTGATGTTAGTGTCGTGTCGTGGAAAACGATCTATAGTAAATACATGCTGTAATAAAATATACATATGTCYTCTCTCCAGACGGAGGATTCAGACGAGGATGACCCGCTGGCCATCAGTAAGAGATGGACCTTTGAGTGGAACAGCCAGCGCTGGTCCCGCCTCCAGGACATGCACTTCCTGCTGGACTCGCCCAATGAGAGCAGCCCTGAGGGGTGCGAGGGGGAGGGGCTGCTGCGGAGCACGGTGAGCAGTGAGAGCGTCTTAACGGACATCAGCGAACCAGAGATCACGGATATATCCTCTCTTCACAGCCAGGATTCTCTAGGAGCTATTCTCCCTGACTCGGTCTCTATGGCATCGCTGGCCGAGCCCTACCAGGTACGTCTGGCTTCATGTCTGCCTCCCAAATGCCTCCCTTTTCCTTATGTAATCAATCAATCAATCAAATTTGTTTATAGAGCCCTTCTTACATCTGCCGATGTCTCAAAGTGCTGTACAGAAACCCAGCCTAAAACCCCAAACAGCAAGCAATGCAGGTGTAGAAGCACGGTGGCTAGGAAAAACTCCCTAGAAAGGCCAAAACCTAGGAAGAAACCTAGAGAGGAACCAGGCTATGAGGGGTGGCCAGTCCTCTTCTGGCTGTGCCGGGTGGAGATTATAACAGAACATGGCCAAGATGTTCATAGATGACCAGCAGGGTCAGATAATAATAAAACCACAGTGGTTGTAGAGGGTGCAACAGGTCAGCACCTCAGGAGTAAATGTCAGTTGGCTTTTCATAGCCGATCATTCAGAGTATCTCTACCGCTCCTGCTGTCTCTAGAGAGTTGAAAACAGCAGGTCTGGGACAGGTAGCACGTCCGGTGAACAGGTCAGGGTTCCATAGCCRCAGGCAGAACAGTTGAAACTGGAGCAGCAGCAYGRCCAGGTGGACTGGGGACAGCAAGGAGTCATCATGCCAGGTAGTCCTGAGGCATGGTCCTAGGGCTCAGGTCCCCCGAGAGAGAGAAAGAGAGAATTAGAGAGAGCATACTTCAATTCACACAGGACACCGGATAAGATAAGAGAAATACTCCAGATATAACAGACTGACTCTAGCCCCCCGACACAAACTACTGCAGCATAAATACTGGAGGCTGAGAAAGGAGGGGTCAGGAGACACTGTGGCCCCGTCCAACGATACCCACGGACAGGGCCTAACAGGCTGGATATAACCCCACCCACTTTGCCAAAGCACAKCCCCCCCACCACTAGAGGGATATCTTCAACCACCAACTTACCATCCTGAGACAAGACCGAGTATAGCCCACAAAGATCTCCACCACAGCACAAACCAAGGGGGGCGCCAACCCAGACAGGAAGATCACGTTAGTGACTCAACCCACTCAAGTGACGCACCCCTCCTAGGGACGGCATGGAAGAGCACCAGTAAGCCAGTGACTCAGCCCCTGTAATAGGGTTAGAGGCAGAGAATCCCAGTGGAGAGAGGGGAACCGGCCAGGCAGAGACAGCAAGGGTGGTTCGTTGCTCCAGAGCCTTTCCGTTCACCTTCACACCCCTGGGCCAGACTACACTCAATCATAGGACCTACTGAAGAGATTATTCTTCAATAAAGACTTAAAGGTCRAGACCGAGTCTRCGTCTCTCAMATGGGTAGGCAGACCATTCCCCMAAAAATTAGCTCTATAGGAAAAAGCCCTGCCTCCAGCTGTTTGCTTAGAAATTCTAGGGACAATTAGGAGGCCTGCATCTTGTGACCGTAGCGTAAAGATAGGTAGGAGCAAGCCCATGTAATGCTTTTGAGGTTAGCAGTAAAACCTTGAAATCAGCCMTTGCCTTAACAGGAAGCCAGTGTAGGGAGGCTAGCACTGGAGTAATATGATCACATTTTTTTGGTGAAAGCCATCCTCTCTTGAGGAATGCTGCTTTTTAGTATCAAAAATCAATTTTGGATTGTTCTTATTCTCCTCAATTAGGTTGGAAAAATAGGATGATCGAGTAGCAGTGAGGGCTCTTCAGTATTGCACGGTACTGTCTTTCCAAGCTAGTCCGAAGACCTCCAGTTTGGTGGAGCGCCATTTTTCCCGTTCCAATGTTCTGGAAGCTTTCTTCAGGGCTCTKGTATTTTCTGTATACCAGGTAAAATTTTGTTCCTCAGTTAGGTGGTTAACCAATTGTTGTACTCTGACGTCCTTGGGTAGGTGGAGGGAGTCTGGAAGGGCATCTAGGAATCTTTGGGGTGTCAGAGAATTTATAACACGGCTTTTGATGATCCTTGGTTGGGGTCTGAGCAGATTATTTGTTGCGATAGCAAACGTAATAAAATGGTGGTCCGATAGTCCAGGATTATGAGGAAAAACATTACGATCCACAACATTTATTCCACGGGACAAAACTAGGTCCAGAGTATGACTGTGGCAGTGAGTAGTTCCAGAGACATGTTGGACAAAACCCACTGAGTCGATGATGGCTCGGAAATCCTTTTGGAGTGGGTCTGTGGACTTTTCCATGTGAATATTAAAGTCACCAAAAATGTGAATATTATCTGCTACAAGGTCCGATAAGAATTCAGGAATTATTTTAATGTGATTTTTAGTGATCTTGCTGATGTATTGTGTAAAGTGCATTTGGGTGTTTTGAAAAGCGAATAATTATATATATATATATTTAATTATTGTTTTTACCAGCCTCCAAGGGACATGTCCCACTACAACTCTCTACCAATCAAAAGCAGCCGTCATGGCCAGGGTGGGCGGAGTCCGGCGAAGTCCTTYMTGCGTCGCATGGAGATGATGCGTACGTGGGGGCCGTCCTCCAGGAGGAAGACAGGAAGTGGACGGGCACCGCTGGTCATCAGTGGGCCGGTCTTACAGGGGGAGGAGCCCCAGGCACTACAGACACTCCACTGTGTCCCCATCAACCAATCAGATGGCAGTCCTCATCCTCTCCACCAATCAGACAACAGCACGTCCCCTGTTGCCCATGGAGATGGCAGCGAGGGCCAATCAGAGACGAGCAGTGTGAGTTCCATGAGTCCTAGTGTGAGGCAGAGAGTCTCTAAGCCCGGGCCTAAAAGAGGAAGTGTTTACCTAGAAGACACGGAGCCGCTCTCTGGYGCCCCCCATTGCCGAAGGACTGAAGCACAACAGACTCCGTTCAGCAGGAACCACTTCCGCTCATACGAGGACCTGCTAGTCCACATCCCCAAGGACCACAAAACAGGCACCTTCCCCAAAGCCCTGTCTTTTGAGAGTCTAGCCCCGGTCACCGACCACCATACCCCCTCTCCCTCTCCACTCTACCCCAGTCAAGGCTCCCCCTGGGCGGGCACGGCTCTGTCCAAGAAGCCTCCCTGCCCTGGAGCTCCGCGGGGCAGCAGGGTGAGTGTGTATGACAACGTCCCCGGGTCTCACCTTTACGCGTCCACAGGTGACCTGCAGTATCTTGACCGAGACGATAACCTGTTCCCCCACCTGGATGACATCATCAGTCACGTCAGCGGCCTGCAGCAGATTGTAGACCWCTGGAGTCACAGCGTGCTGCAGGAGGGGGAGGCAGGGAATGATAAGGGGGGTGAGAGAGACGGGGTCTCCCTAAATGATACGGACCCTACAGGGACCAGAGATAGGAGAGACTCTGGATTTGGAGCTTCCCTTACGAGACCACGGTGAGTGTCTGTCTCTCTACCTTTATGTATCCTGGTCTCCCTGAGATGAACGTTTTAAACTTGTTGAGTCTGGGGCAGAAACATAAGCAACTAGTCTTTTTTTTCTCTCTCTCTGTCTCTGTCTCTCTCGCTAGTCTCCGGTGGCCGAGCTTCCGCCTGTCTGACCGCCTGAGCCAATCAGACTCCTCGCTTCAGATCAGTACCCAATCAGCTGTCCAGCTCAGCCTGCTCAAGAAGTTCTCTCTGCTCCGACTCACAGCCATCATGGAGAAATACTCCACTAACAAACATGGCTGGACCTGGTAGGCACACACACATATATATTACACACACACACACACACACACACACATATACACTGCTCAAAAAAATAAAGGGAACACTTAAACAACACAATGTAACTCCAAGTCAATCACACTTCTGTGAAATCAAACTGTCCACTTAGGAAGCAACACTGATTGACAGTACATTTCACATGCTGTTGTGCAAATGGAATAGACAAAAAGTGGAAATTATAGGCAATTAGCAAGACACCCCCAATAAAAGAGTGGTTCTGCAGTTGGTGACCACAGACCAGAGACCCACTTCTCAGTTCCTATGCTTCCTGGCTGATGTTTTGGTCACTTTTGAATGCTGGCGGTGCTTTCACTCTAGTGGTAGCATGAGACGGAGTCTACAACCCACACAAGTGGCTCAGGTAGTGCAGCTCATCAGGATGGCACATCAATGCGAGCTGTGGCAAGAAGGTTTGCTGTGTCTGTCAGCGTAGTGTCCAGAGCATGGAGGCACTACCAGGAGACAGGCCAGTACATCAGGAGACGTGGAGGAGGACGTAGGAGGGCAACAACCCAGCAGCAGGACCGCTACCTCCGCCTTTGTGCAAGGAGGAGCAGGAGGAGCACTGCCAGAGCCCTGCAAAATGACCTCCAGCAGGCCACAAATGTGCATGTGTCTGCTTAAACGGTCAGAAACAGACTCCATGAGGTGGTATGAGGGCCCGACGTCCACAGGTGGGGTTGTGCTTACAGGCCAACACCGTGCAGGACGTTTGGCATTTGCCAGAGAACACCAAGATTGTCAATTCGCCACTGGTGCCTGTGCTCTTCACAGATGAAAGC